>NC_081572.1:2791168-2806994 GCF_022355385.1 Mustela nigripes | reverse complement strand
GCTGGCTTTGCTGCTGGGCTGGCTTTGCTGCTGGGCTGGCTTTGCTGCTGGGCTGGCTTTGCTGCTGGGCGGGGGTTTTGCCCCCTGCCCTGGTGGTTCTGGAATTGTCCGAGGACCACCTAGAAGGCCCCTCGACTGTGCCTGGTTTTCCCCACACAGATCCCAACCGTCCCAGCGTAGGGACACCATGGGACGTGGACCGCAAACCCTTTCCATAGATGCTTTAACTTGACAGGGATGTTTGGGTTTGGATGTACTTCTGCATCTCAAGGAGGCAGAATTTCAGGGCAAAAGAAGGCGCCTGGGAGTTGTCCCACTTCTGACTGCCCGCCCCCAACTCCAGCCAGTTCTAGTTCTCAGACGGGGGAGCCCTGCCCACGGCAGACGTGTTTCTGTCACGGTCATGGGGTAGGTGTACACCTGTGGGGGTTTTCCCTGGGCGTGAGGTTCCTGTGGCCCTGCCCACTGTGCCCCCGACTACTGGGACAGTCCCTGGTCCCTGTGTCCTGTTCTGACTCAAGCTACTTCTTGGGTTCCTGTGTTATTTCAAGCCATGTTTTGGTTTTTGTTTTTTGAGTACGTGTCTTGTCTCATTTAAACACCTGTACACTTTTAGGCATTATTCCAAACGATTTTAACGTTTTCATCGGTAGCCCCCTGCCCTCCAAGCCTGTCCTTCCAACTATCTTCTGGGCACACCCATGGATGCCTCCTGCCACGGCCCAGGTGACTCAGCACATGCAAAAACCACCTCGTCGGTGACCCCCCTTGGGGCCTCAGGGCTCAGAGCCTCGCTGCCACTTGGCCTCCTCCGCGCTCAGCCTCCCCGTCTTCCCTCAGCGTCTTCCCGTTCTCGCAATCCCACTGCCTTCCTCCCAGCTGGACGCGGGCCCCCACAGAGGCCTGGCTAGCCTCTGGCTCTCCTGTCACTCCCGCCGCCGGCGTCGCCCGCGTCACCCAGCACACTCCAGTCCTCCCTGCCCTACGGGGGCTCCGCTGCGTCCAGGAAGAGGCATCACTGCTGGGGGCCCAGTGTGGTGTCTTCCCAGTTCCCGAGCCCACCCCTTTGCTGGGGCCCTGGAGGACCTCCCGACCTGCAGGATGTAGCCCACGAAGCAGGGTCACAGGGCCTTTTCGCACAACCGCGGAGTCTGGTCCCCAGGGAGAGCAGAAGCGCCTGGAAGACAGGCGTGGTGCCACCTCCTTTCTGGATGGATGCTATGCTGTTGCCTGCCCCACTATTCACCGGATTGGGGTCACATGCTGGAGGCGAGCCCACACACATCTCAGCCTCGGTCCCCGGGGGTTGCGCAGGGATGACCACAGAATCCTGTTCCACTTCGACCATTTCTCCTAGAGGCCCTGGAAGCCAGGAGGGTCCGGGCACATGGGTGTGAACAGCTCTTGCAAGGTTCCAGGGCCAGTCCCTCCCAGCCCGGCCTGGTTCCCTTGGCAAGAACATCCTGTCTCCGACGGACAGTCCCTCCCCACCATCTCAGACTCCTGTTTTCAGTGCCACCTCCAGTCTGAGTGATCACACACCCAGACGGGGCTGTAGGTGTGATGAGACGCCTGCCGCTTGCCGGCAGCTCCGGGAGCCTCTGGCCCCCAGCCTGCAGCGGGCAAGGGGGCGATGGTCACCAGAGGCCCGGTGCAGAACCGGCACCCTCCTGGTGGCCTGGCCCTGCCGTCCCCACCGCCCCCACCGCCATGACGCCACCTCCTCATTCTCATCGGCTACTGTCTGGGTTTAGGTTCTGTCTCCAGATTGGGAACCAGTCCAGCCGTTCAGGACTGGAATTTGAGCCCTAGGAGGGGAGGGAGCCGTTTGGGGCTCTCGTGTTTTTTTATGCTGCTGAGCAAAGCAGGGAGCGGGCCGAGCACAGCTGTCTGGGAGGCGCTTTCTGATAAATCAACACGCCACCGGGGCGGGGAGAGAAGAGGGAATAAGTCTGGAGCCCCAGGGTTCGGGGTAAGAGGATGGGGTTGGGGTCTAATCTGAGCACATGAGTCAATAACCTCAAACGGGGGGGTGGGGGATGAGGAAAGGGACAGAGATGGAGAGACAGTCGCAGAGAGAGACAGGAAAAAAGAGACAGAACCAGAAGAGAACAGAAAGAGAAAAGGGAGAGAGACGGGGACACGGACAGAGACACAGAGAGACCACGCCGAGAGACAGCCAGAGATGCGGAGAGACACACACAGAGACAGCAAGCCGCCCCAGGGAGGAAGACGACCCAGAAGCCCCAAGAAGACGCAGCCGAACATCTAACCCCTCGACAGGCCAGTGTCCATCAAGGAGTTGAGAAGCACGTTTTCTCTTCTCCTGATGTATTTTCCTTCTTTATGAAGTTGTCACCCTGGCTCTTCTCATCCCAGGAGAAGCACGGGCTTCCCTGGGGAGTGTGACCTGCAACAGCTTCACTTTCTTTTTGCTCCAGAGACAAAGAACTGTTTAATTCTCGTCCTTAAACCAATACTGGTGTCATGTCATCCACAGCGGCTATGTTTACTCCAGGAAAAAGCCACATGGAGCCCCGGAGCAGGCTCCAGCAGAATGCGGGGGGTGGGGGGGTCATTGCTTAGGAGGCCATGGGCAGGAGTCCCTGCTCTGGACCATCCACCCTGAGCGCCACCCGCCGGCTCTGCCCCTGCCTGGCTCTGGGACAGAAGAGGCTGGGGCGTTGGGTGGGGCGAGCAGAACATAAAGAAGAAAGATCCTTGTGGCAAGAACGTGCCATGAGCCCCAGAGCTTTAGTCTGACAGCAAACCACTGTCCCGAGACCACACCAACCCTCCCTCCACCCCTCCCCCAACTCTGGCAGCTCTCCCGGCCCCTCACCGCCCCTGGTCCCTGGCTGGGTCCCCTCATCCTACAAGCACACTCAGCTTCCACATCCTTGGGTGACGTCCTTCCTGGGACCTTCCCTCCCTTGCGGACTCTCCAGATTCTTCTCTCTGTCCTGCACCTCTGACCTCCGTGTCATTCCCCGCTGTGAACTGGACCCCTGCTCCCCTTCCCTGCTCTCCTGCGAAACGTGCTGCACTCTGGTCACCGGCGATCTAACCGGCAAGCCCCGTGGCCGGCCGTCAGTCCTGCTCGCCGCCCTGTTCGGGCGCACTCACCAGGCACTCACCAGGCCACCGGCAGCCCTTGATTTGTCTCGCCACCATCATCCCGTTTCTGCCCGTCACCTCTTCCCCCAGGGCCCCATCCTTCCCCACACCTTCACCCACATCCTGAATGACAACCCCCTCCAGCCCCGGATCCTTCTCCTTTCCCCCGAGACTCATGTTGTCAGTTTCCCAGGAGACATTTCCACCTGGAGACATGCCCAAGGTGACCTCATCCCCACCAATTCTCCCCTCCCCGCGTCCCTGTCCCAGGCAATGGCATGGCCACCCTCCATGGCATCTAGACCACAGGCTTGTGTCTCCTCTGCCTTTCCCCCCTCCTCACACTCAGGGGGTATCTGGGACTGCTGGTGCCGCCGCCTGTCTGTCCTGTCTGTCTTGGCATCTCGCCACCCTGGCACAGTGCCTGGCATCGTCAAGGAGCATCTTCAGGAGTCAGACCCTGTCCCCACTGCCTGAAACTCTCCAGTGCCTCCCCATTACGTACAGACGGGCCTCTTCACCACTGGGGTACCCCGAAGAGACCTCTCCCCAGACACGGCATGTCCGCACACAGACACTGAATTCTGCGGTCATTTCAGGAGGCTTACGAAACCAATGGGAGCCCATCTGTTAAGGACTAAGAGTTCTCCAGACAAGCGTCAAGACTGTCTGGCCCCAACATATATTTCCAGCCTTGATTTCCTCATGTGCAAAAGGGGAGCAACAGTGGACTCAGCTCAGGAGGGTCTGTGAGCTTAAGGATGCCTTCCTGTCAACTGTGCACGAGCAGGGCCCCACTACAGCAGCGGCATGCCTCTCACCTACCCTCCCAGCCCGCCCCACACAGACACACCAGCGTTCCCCCAGGAGGCTGGGCTCCTTTGACCCACTGGGCCTTGGACGTTGCTATCCATCTAGACAATTTTCTGCTGGTGAGCTCTCACTGGTTCTCTGCAAACTGGCTCAGGTGTTACCTCCCCTCTGGGGGCTTCCTGGCCCCCAGTGGAGGCTGTGGGCTGGTGCCCCTCCGGGCTCGCGGAGTGCCTGGTGCCATGCTGTATGTGCTGTGTGTCCAGCTGCTGTAAGTGCTGTGTGTCCAGCTGCTAGAATGGAGAGAGGGAAGGGGCAGCCCCTCCTTGTGTCCTGGAGGGTGGGGCAAGCTGGGTCCAGGTTTCACCTTCCTAAGTCACAGGGTCTAGCACACAGTAGGTGAGCAGTATGTGTGTGGGTCATTTATGAACCAAACGGATGAGACTCTTATTTGTGACCAAGAGGAGGTGCTAAGGATAGACCCTGGGCAGGACCACTGCATGTGATTTCCCTCTCAACAGAATGGGGGCCTAGATGCAAGCTAGCGTGTGTGTGTGTGTGTGTGTGTGTGCATGCGTGCACGTGTGCGTGTTTATGTGTGTTTTCAGATGCATGGTTTACTCTTGTTATTCACCTTAATATATGCCCGGCCCTGGGCCCAGCACTGAACTTGTATGAACCCCACACCTACCCGCAGCAGACGCTGGTATCCTCTCCCTCATCTAGAGTGCAGACAGACACTCTGATGGGACTCAGGACTCCACGCAACACCTTGTCTCCAGGACCAGGCCCCCGGCCCCTGCCTCCCTCAAAGTCCACATGCACAGTCTCCTGCCCACTCACTGCACAGCGCACAGAACCCCCTGCCTCCAGGTCTGGCTCCTGCATTACCTCCGGTGATGCCAGGCGTCGCGTCTGCTTTCTCCTGACTCTGCTCCCCTGTGCTCATGCTCACAGGACCCTGCCCTCACCTGGAATCCCCTCTTTCCGGCATGTGCTCCGACCTCTCCTTGTCCAAGTCTCGGATCCCCCAAAACTCCCCAGATTGCCTCTGACTCGGCAAGCTCACTGTCGAGTCCCACACGGCCTATAGCACTATGGCCCGTCAGGGATGGACACCCGGAACTTAGATTTCTCGGTGCAGTATTGGGGTTTTCTGGAAATCCTGCCCCGGTTCTCACTGTTACACTATTCAACGGGTTCTTAAGGAACAGACGAGACTCTCAGTTCCTCACACCTGCTGCTGCCCTGCAGTGCGTCACGGCAACACCTTCCTCCCCATCGCGCTCATCTGTGAGTTCAGACATCCATTCCTTCATTTTGTTCTGTAACATCTCCTCCTGTTCTCTTAAAGTGCAATTTCCCAGATGTGACAACCGAGGGTCCAAACCAGCCCAGCAGCACACGGAGACAGAACAGCAGAGCCAGGGGCCTCCCACTCAGGTCTCCGAGCTCCCAAGGCAGAATCTCTCCTCGGAAAGTGAGACCCCCAGCCCCATCCTCTCTCCTCCAAGTTGGCCCTTTGCCTTTGCACACAGAACGGTCTGGATCCCACACCTCTTCCTCCCAGCCCAACAGGGCCCCAACCTGGCTCCCCCAAGAGGCAGCTCATTCAGCAGGACCTCGACAGGGATGTGGCTCTGAACGAGGAGACACACGTAATGAATAACAATGGAGAATTCTCTGGGGCTCTGGGGCTTTTATTGGGGCTGATGGCCTTCAGGAAGCAATTAAAGAGAGGCGATAAAAAGTGAGAAGCTCGTATTTCGACAGTCCTGGCTCTCACACCACAGGGAAGGAGTGTGTCATCCCAGCATCTCCCAAGATCAGGCTCAGGGCTAGAACTTTTATGGGGGAGTCTGCTTACTTGGCAAAAATTGAGTAACAGCTGGGACACAGCCACAGGTCCTAACGAGCTTCCCCACCCCCTCCACCGCTCCAAGGCTCACAGCGCAGCATCCTGGACAGCCCGGCCACAGCTGCGCATCTGCACCGTGCTGGGTCTGATCCGCAGTGTCTGCCTTCAGGTGTTCCCATGCACACACGCGTTTTCAAGAAAAGCCACTCGTAAATTAGATTAAGAACATGCACTTGATTTCACTGTACTTGTGTGCTCCCTCTCTCTCACACACGCACAGGCACACCTCTAAAAGAAAAGAAACTGGCAGCTACATATGCCACCTGGCTAAATTTTCACGTGACTGCCCCTCCGGACGGTCAGTGACCAAGTGGAAGGCCGGCTGGGCCGCTGTCCGTGGTGCTGCACTGAGCAGAGAGACTATTTGTTAGCAAGTACGAGGACACGTCCGTTACTGTAGTTTGTGAAATTTCTCTCCTCCCATGGAATTTCAGGGAAACTGTGGTGAAAGGGAGAAAAGCACCCGTGAAACAGCTTTTCCGGAGTCTGGTCTGGGTCACCCCCTAGAGCCCCACCCCGACCATCACAGCCCCACAAACTCGTTGACTTAAGAGCTCCTCTCCATCTGCACTGGTTTTCAGCTGACTGTCCTCACTAGGAAGTGTCAGTGCACCACTGATGAGTGGAACTCATGAGTATACTACTCCCGGAACTTTCTGGAATTAAAATTGCTACACACGTCCCTAAGCATCTCAATACCACCAAGCACAAAGGACACTGAGGTGTGTTTATTAGCTTTATATTTTGGAGGACACCTTTCTGCATGACTGTAACTTCTCCCATGAGTCCTGGTTGCAAACAAAGGGCTAGCTAGCTAAAACTCACTTTGTGTCTCTCCTACTTTCCCCCTGCTTAACCCATAGGTTATTACAAGGTTTTGGTTATATGGCTTCTAGAACATTTGGAAAACTACGGGTCTAGAGCAGCAACTCTCAAAGCGAGATCCCTGGACCAACAGACCAGCATCACCTGGTATTTGCTAGGCTCACAGGTCCTCCCAAGGGCTGCTCAAACTTGAGAGGCACCAGCGTCCTCTGGGGTGGCTGGTTAAACCACAGACTGCTGGGCCCTGCCCAAAGAGTTTCTGATTCCACAGGCCTGCAGTGGGGTCTGAGAGTTTCCAGATGTTTCTGAGGCTGCCAGCTAGGCACCATGCTGTAAGAGGCACGGTCCCAAGGCGGACAGAGCACAAATGTTGGCTGGGGCCAGGGTCCTGGTTTTGGCCCATATCCTGTGCAACCTCAGAAAAGTCACTCAAGTATGTTCCCCTCCCATCAGCAATTTTTCACATGAGAAACGAGCAGACTGGATTGGGTGAGTGTGAGGGTCCTCTCCACCCCGGACAGTCTACAGTTTCAGGCCCTGCTGAAACAGAGCAGTCGTGAGTGCCGGACCCCACCAGCAGAGGTGAAGTAGAACCTGTTTTACCACCCCCTGTCCTTCTACAGGCTTCATAACCCCTTCTCCCTGCAGATGCTAAGCTTTTGAACCCACTGGGATCTACGCTGGGAGACAAGCAGCAAGCAGCTGCACGCCACACGCCGAGGCTCCCAGAAATGAAATCTTATCTTTGTGTCCTTCTGCAAGAGGTGGGTCTCACTGGGTGACCGCTGATGGGCCCTCCGCACCCTGACGTTCAGCACTGGCGTGAAGACGACATGCTCTCCCCACCCCACCCCCTTCCAGCCGGATGGGACTCGGGACTGCACCATGCACCTCACCACATCTGGGAAGGGACACACTGGTTTGATGAGGATGTGACCAGCGGCGCGGCAGGACGCAGGCCTGGCACTCAGAAACCGGGAGCCACCGGGCCCGCGGCTTTCCGTGATGGCCTGACTCTATTTGATAAACGGGGTGGGGCGGGGGGAAGACAGGGGAAAGAAAAAGAAGAAACAGGTTAAGCCGCTGCCTTCGGCTCAGGTCATGATCTCAGGGTCCAGGGATCGAGTCCCGCATCGGGCTCTCTGCTCGGCGGGGAGCCTGCTTCCCTATCTCTCTCTCTCTTTCTCTGGCTGCCTCTCCATCTACTTGTGATTTCTCTCTGTCAAATTAATAAATAAAATCTTAAAAAAAAAAAAAAAAAAAGAAACATCTGTAAGGAAGGTGTGGATTCTGCAAGTAGGCGCAGCCAGGGGCTGGGAAGTTTTGTTTATAAACAGCGGCAATATTGAAATGCAAAACAAAGTGCCCCAACGCTGCAACTTCCTGTCCGGAAATGTTTCCAAATGGCAAAGCACTGGGTTCAGTTCTGTGTCTACCCTGCAGAGAAACAGCCACACCGGCAGGCAGGCCCTGGACTCCGACAAGCACAACGTCGACCTCACCAGAGTCATGGGAAGAAAGGATTAAAGGTATCCCTGTTCCTGTGGTGTGCATTCAGGCCGCCACGGCCACACACGTGCACAGGGGTTCAGCTGTGTGCTCCTCTAATGTGCGTATGCAAACACAGAAACGTCCAAATAACAATTCACCTATTTGCAACCTACTTTTGCTTTGCAATCTGTTTTGCTTTTTTTTTTTTTTTTTAACCTCTTCCTCCTTACTACTCGGCACCGAGCCCCCTCCACGCTTTCTCGTTATTAGTAAGTCTGTCTGCAAGTTGTGCCCCCTCTTGTGGAGCTAATGCCCCTTCGGAGGAGCTGTTCCTGTGGCCCAGAGATTAGGGACAAGTGGCAGGCTGGGGAGGAGGGGCTGGGTGGGGACTGTGCCCCACTCTCTGCTGCCCTGGCCCCCACCAGCTGTGCTGTGGGCCGCCTGAGCCATACAGGAGCACGAAGGATCCCTATCTCTGCAGGAAAAGCGGCCACGGCGCCTTCGGGGCATGGGGGCCAGAGCCCGGGATGGAAGCAGCCTCTTCCCTGATCCCTCTTTGGGTTTCCGGGCTCTTTGCATAATGGTCTTAATAGGAAGAGGAGTGGAGAACCTGTCTGCTCTCATAAGCGATGCTCCCCTGAAAACCCCCAGCCGGGGCTACGGGAAAACCGATTTGCAGCCCGTGGCTCCTAATGTATGGAATGTCTGTACTGGTGCTCGCAGGTGACTTTCTAATGGGGAAAGAGATGAAAGAACCAGAATTCATTGGGAAGATTCCACCCGTGGCCCCTAGCGCCGGGGAGAGGGTATCCTTGGTGCTCGGCCGCCACCCTGGCTGCCTGGTGAGGGGGCAGCTTTGCAAACCTGTCGCCGGGTGTCCGGGGCCCAGAGCCGCGTACTTCCCTAACCCTGCGTGCCGCCCGTGTGCGGGGCTCTTGCTCTATCAGGGTTTGCTTCCCGTAATATTCATCACACTGGTTTATTTATGGGGCCCTCGTTGGGAAGTTATTTTTCAGGCTTGCTGAATAAAACATTAGCCTTTGCGGCTTGTCGGGGTGACTGCAGTTCCTCTGATGTCGACCTGACAAACTGCCTTTTCTTCTCCCGACGACCGCACGTTTGGAGAAATTTATCTGTATTTTGTTGGGCATTTGTTGTTGCTGTTGGTTTTCTTCTCCGTTCAGCTGCTGGATGTTGGTCCAAGTCGGACGCTCCTCTCTACTGATTAAGTGCTGGAGCCTTCACTTACCCGGAAAGGTGGTGCGGCAAGCGGGTGGGGGAGGGGCGCGCTGAAGTCCCCCCCACCCCGCCAGCTGCTCCCGCCTCGTCCAAGTGGGCTGACCCTGGCACCTGCTGGCCAATGAACAAGGGGCCTCGGTCTGGGCAGAACAGGGGACCTCGGTCTGGGCAGTCAGAGGCCGACCAGGAGGAACCCCGCCCCCCAGCAGGGGAAGCTGACCTGCCCATGTGTAAAGGCTCTGGGGGTGGGGCGCCGTCTAAAATCCCAATGAGAGTCATGGACAATCCCAATATGTTTAAAATAAATAAAAGCTAAATATGGCTTAAAGCGAACTCCAGCTAAGAAAATCCACATTTACAATCAAGGAGACAGAGGGAAAAATAATTCTCTTTAGGACAGGATTGGCATCACACTTCTCTAGAAGGCATCTCCGTGCATTTAGAATATAAATTACTTTATATGATGTTTCAAGTTTCAGTAAAGAAAAAATAGGAGGGGAGGTGTTGGGGGGTTGAAAACACAGAGGAGAGAAAAGAAAAAAATAAGTAAAAGAAAGGCCGGGCGACGCTGTATTTCACATTGAAGAATGCTGAGGTGTTTGTTTTTTTGTTTTTTTCCCTTTCTTTCCAGAAATCAAGAAGGGGCTCAGAAGCACTTAGTCAATAGAAACCCAGGCAGGCAGCCGCTGGTGATTCACTACGGCCTGTCCCTCAGCAGAGGCCTGGTCTGGCCACCTCTTAATTAAGTGGGACTGTGGTCATCACACACTCTCAGTGTCTCTTTCAAAACTGGGGGAAGAAAATGTGACTTCGCTTCTGGGGCAAGATGCCACCAGACCAAGGACACCTCCTTCTCGCCCTGGGTTCTCCATGGGCCCCAGTGTCACTTGGGTTTGCTCCAAAATGGCCCCCCAATAACAGAAGCTGCCATTGGTGGGGGGGGGGTGTTGTCTGCCAGAGAGTACACAACGATGATCTCATTAACCACCCCCACAACCCCATGAGATAGGTACGAGCTGCCCATCTTACAGATGAGGAAGCTGAGGCTTAGGAAGTTGAGAACAGTCTGAAAGCACACCGCGGAGAGAGGGCAGAGATTCGGACACGAGCCTGCACTCCCAGCTGCGGTGGGCGTCCCACCCGGGTGTTGTCATTCTAGGCGAGGCTGTGGAATTAGACGCCCTCCTCCCAGAGACAGCCCGTTCGGGTGGAGACGTGAGATGCCCCTGACTGTTTAGTTTCTAAGGAAGAGGAAAACACTTATAGGAAAAGCAAGTCGAATCTCCAAGAAGTTTTAAAGATACAGGTTTGAGAGCCACACGGGCCACTGCAGAGGTGTGGGCAGAACGTCCCTCGAGTCTTAGATATTCTCAGCGGACGAGTCTGAGTCTGGATGAAGGAAAGATCCCCAGGCGGCATGGACCCATTCTTTGGAACACACTCCCAGGGTTTCCCGTCTCAAAGCACCAGCAAACTCAAGGACGACCAAACACCTCTGTCAGCCTCCCTCCCTCTCCCTTCCCCTCCCCTGCAGGAGCTGCTGCCCTGCCTCGGCTCTCCTTCCCAGAGCAGCATCTCCACAGACGTCTACACTGGAGACATCCACTCTGCCACCTCCCGTTTGCTCCGCAACCTGCCCCAGTCTGGCTTCTGTCCTTGCCACTCCCTCCATCAACACTCTCTCGCCAAGGTCCTCCTGACCTCCCGATGGCAAAATGCAGAAGTCACGGTCACTTGCCAGTCCTCAGACCCTACTCGACCACCCCCGCCCTCCTTCTGGAAAGAACGTCTTCTCTGGGGTTTTATGGCCTGACATGGTGGCCACCGACCTGCGTCTAGGCGGCTTGCTTCTCCCCTTCTGCCCCACTTCAGACACTGCAGTGCCTCAGAGCTGGACTCTGGGCCACCTTCCCTGCCCTGCCCTGTCCCTCTCCATTTCGGGCTCTCTGCAGAGCTGATCACTTCCTCTGACGTTCGTAGAGGGGTTTGCAGCAATCCTGTACGATGCTCTCCATGTCTGTAGGGTCTCCTGCAACAGTCCCTTTCCTCTCTCGACCACCGATCATGTCTGTCTTTTCTTGGTCCGTCTTGCTAGAGATCTATCAATTTTATCACTGTTCAAAGAATCGGCTTTTTGTTTCGTTGATTTCTCTCTCTCTTTTTTTATGTTTCTCATTTCATTGATTTCCACTAGTATCTTTATTATTTCCTTCTTTCTGCCTCCTCTGGGTTTACTTCGCTCTTCTTTTTCTAGGTTCTGGAGGTAGGAGCTTAGATTACTGACTCGAGAAATGTTTTCTCATTTCCTCCTCAGCGTTGGCATGACCGCAACCCACAAATCTTGATATTTGTGTTTCCACTTCTTATTTCTAAAGAGTTTATTTATTTATTTATTTATTTGACAAAGAGAGAGATCGCAAGTAGGCAGAGAGGCGGCGGGGGGTGCGGAGCAGGCTCCCTGATGAGCAGAGAGCCCAATGCGGGACTCGATGCCAGGACCCTGAGATCATGACCTGAGCCGAAGGCAGAGACTCAACCCACTGAGCCACCCAGGTGCCCCTGTATTTCCACTTCTGTTCAGTTTTAAGTATCCTCTTGCTTTCCTTTCAGACGTACTCTCTGACCCATGAATTGAGAAGTGCTTTTTACAATTTTCCAAACGGGCACTACGGAGGGCCTGTGAGGGAATCAGCCCTGTGTTCCATACGCCTGATGAATCACTGACCTCCACCTCTGAAACTAACAGTACTCTCTATGTTCATCAACTGAACTTAAATAAAATAAAATAAAATTAAATTTAAAAAAATTTTTTTCCAGGGGCGCCTGGGTGGCTCAGTGGGTTAAAGCCTCTGCCTTGGGCTCAGGTCATGATCTCAGAGTCCTGGGATGGAGCCCTGCCTTGGGCTCTCTGCTCAGCGGTAATCTGCTTCTCCCTCTCCCACTCCCCCTGCTTGTGTTCCCTCTCTTGCTGTGTCTCTATCAAATTAATAAACAAAATTAAAAAAAAAAACTTCCATTGTTTTTAACCTTATGAAAATATGATGATGCCAGAAGTACTGTTTTGGGACTTTTTCTTTTTAAAACTCAGACGCATCCCTGTCATCGCACGCTGCTGTAGGTCCCCCATCTTGATTTCTGAACATTTCATTGGGGAATAACCCCCACAGAATCATTCACTCTCTCACCGATGGGCTTTGTGGTTGTTTCTAGGCTTTCTCTGTTACCAACGGTACCGTTGCGAACACTCTTGCGTTTGTCTTACTGTTAGACACATACTAGTGTCTCCTCTGACCTCAGACGGGGGCAGCACTCCTGTTGGGTCAGACGGGGTACGCGTGCTCAAGTGTAGGAGGCAACGTCCAACCTTCCTCCAGCCTACGCTCTCCTGCAACGAAAGGGAAGCCTGATGGCCTTCGTCCCATCGGACACTTGGCATTTCTCAGGATTTTTAATGTTGGCCACTCGAATGGAGGCTAAATGCTACCCACTGGGGCCTTGATTTGCCTTTTCCAGCTCATCAGTGGGGATGAGCGTCTCTTTCAGGGCTTATTAGTCATACATTTCCTTTCATATGAAATTCTCACCTGCCTTCAACCTTTTTCTCTTCGGGGATGTTTTATACTTCTCTTCTTGATGCGTAGGTTTCCTTCCAATGTTCTTAATACTAATATTTTCTTAGTTGTATATATTGCTAATATTTCCTTTTGTTTTTTAAATGGTTTTTAGAAAATGTTCAATATATTGATTTTTTTAAAGCTCTTAACTTTTCCTTATTTTTTAAAAAATATTTTACTTATTTATTTAACAGAGAGAGAGAGGGCACGTGTGCACAAGCAGGGGAGGGGCAGGTAGAGGGAGAAGCAGGCTCCCCACGGAGCAAGGATCCTGACTCGGGGCTCCATCCCAGGACCCTAGGATCATGACCTGAGCTGAAGGCAGACGCTTCACTGACTGAGCCACCCAGGTGCCCCTCCTTATTTTTAACATACTCAAATCTGTCAATCTCTTTTTAAACTCACTTTTTGTATCTTAAGAACTTTCTCCCTAACCCAAAATCCACCTATATTTTCCTCTAAGATACTGCTGACATTTAACTCCTTCATCCAAAATAAAGTGTATTGATTTCCAAAATACAGTGTGAGGTAGGATCCCATGTCATACTTTTTATATGGCTAATAACACCATTTTTTTCCCAGTTCACTTTACTAATCAGTGCCTCCTCTCACCGGTGATTTGAAATGCTACTTCTATTGTAATCCAAAGTTCCATAACTGCATGGATCTATTTCTGAGAGTTCTGGAAATTTGTCAGTTGGTCCATCCTTGTGATGACCCCACATGGTCTTAATTGTGGTAGTTTCATAATGAGGCTGCAAAGTACACTCTCTGTGCTCTTCTCTTTAACGTGTCCTGGTTATTCTGGGTCCCTTACTCTTCTGTATAATCATCTTGCCAAGGTCCATGATAAGCTCTGTTTGGATACTGACCAGAACTACATTGCCTATAATCAATGGAGATCAATACGAGGAGAATGGCAGGTTAATCACATCAAGTCTTTCTGTTTACTTAACAGAGCTCCTTTACCTGCACTTAATAAATGTTCATAATTTCGCCTGTGGAAGTCTTACACATTAGAAGAGTGTTCCTATGTATTTGACATCTTCTGATTCTATAAATGGTATCTTCTTAATTATGTTTTCTAGCTTCTTCCTGCTGTTATATAGAATATAACTTATTTTGTATATTAATACTGTATCAGCCAGCTTTCTAAACTTGTTTCTTTTTTTAAAAAAGATCTTATTGATTTATTTGAGACAGAAAGAGCATGAGAGAGGGGGGGGGCAGAGGGAGAAGCAGGCTCCCTCCTGAGCAGGGAGCAGGACACAGTCTCCAACCCAGGACCTTGAGATCATGACTGGAGTCAAAGGCAGACACTTAACTGACTGAGCCACGTAGGCACCCCTAAACTCCAATTTCTAAAGGATTTTCTGCAGATTCTTCGGAGTTTCCTGCGTAAATGAAGACATCATCTGAAAGTAACACATTTTCTTTCCTTTCCAGTCCTAACAGTAGTTTCTTTTCCTTCCTTTATTGCACTGTCTAGGACCATGCAAAATGGGAAATCTTACTATGGCTCACATGTGAATGGCAATTTGGCTGCATATAAAGCTCAACGTTCTACCTTCTCCTTGTATACTTTGAAAATGCCACTCCATTAACTTCTTGTGTCTACTGTTGCTGTTGAAAATCCCAAAGTCCACACAACTCTTGTTCTTTGTATGGGGTCTTCTTTGCCTTTCTGGAAGCTTTTCAAACTTTCCCTTTGTTATTCTTTTTTTTTTTTTTTAAGATTTTATTTATTTATTTGACAGACAGATCACAAGTAGGCAGAGAGGCAGGCAGAGAGAGAGGAGGAAGCAGGCTCCCCGCTGAGCAGAGAGCCCAATGCGGGGCTCGATCCCAGGACCCTGAGATCATGACCTGAGCCGAAGGCAGAGGCTTTAACCCACTGAGCCACCCAGGCGCCCCTCCCTTTGTTATTCTTATACTTCACTGTAAGTGTGTAGATTTGAGTTTTTACCCCTTTATCTCTTCTCTTTGGCACTCCAAGACCATCTCAATCCGAGGTTACTCATCCTTTTTTTAAATCCCAGAGATTTTACCTCCAACATTTTCTTCAAATGTGTCCTTTTCTTTGTTTTTATTTTTCTCTTTTTGTAGGACTTCTCTTACTGAGATGTTAGTACCTTACCTCCTTTCCTGCTTGAGTCACAGCCTTTCCCTTCTATTTCCCTTGTGCTTTCCTTCTTTCTCCTGGGTGGATGCACCCAAGCGGTCCTCTGGCCCACAAGTCCACTCCTCAGCTGTATTTATTCTAGCATTTATCCCTTGCATTGTGTTCTTTATTTCAACAAATCCAATCTAATACCCGATCCTTCCGCTTGGGTTTGTTGCCTTAAAAATTTTTTTTTAATGCTTGTGCATCTCAAATGTCCTGCTGTCTGCCTGTGAGCTCATTTCCCTCTGGTAGAAGTCTGCCGCTCTGTCCTGCACTGCACCTGGAGGAAGGCCAGCCCGTGGAGCCCATTCAGGGTGATGGGTGGACCTGCTCTCGGTGGAAGGGCTCCAGAACCTTATATTCTGCAACCCTACACTCCACCAAATTCTGCTTCCCCCCTCCTCAGGTCACTGCTCCCCTTCCCTCTCCAGAGAGAAGCAGCATTAAGACGGGAACCCCTTGGGGCACCTGGGTGGCTCAGTGGGTTAAAGCCTCTGCCTTCGGCTCAGGTCATGGTACCAGAGTCCTGGGATCGAGCCCCGCATCGGGCTCCCTGCTCAGCAGAGAACCTGCTTTCCTCTCTCTCTGCCTGCCTCCCTGCCTGCTTGTGATCTCTGCCAAATAAATAAATAAAATCTTAAAAAAAAA
>NC_081572.1:2783212-2791068 GCF_022355385.1 Mustela nigripes | reverse complement strand
TGGCGCACCTGGGTGGCTCAGTGGGTTAAAGCCTCTGCCTTCGGCTCAGGTCATGGTACCAGAGTCCTGGGATCGAGCCCCGCATCGGGCTCCCTGCTCAGCAGAGAACCTGCTTTCCTCTCTCTCTGCCTGCCTCCCTGCCTGCTTGTGATCTCTGCCAAATAAATAAATAAAATCTTAAAAAAAAAGAAAAAAGAAAAAAGAGGTGAACCCCTCCTTATCTTGCACTGGTGTGGCCTTCTCTGCAGGAAGAGAGGCTGGAAGCATCCGCAGAGTTCTGGCGGTCCACCCCTGCTCCGCTTGGCTCCCCAGGAGCACAGGGCTCTCTGCTGCTCTGATGTCAGAACACCTCTACAGGTGTGGCTATGACCAGTTTGTCAGGGTAGAGGCAGGCCTAGTTTGTCCCAAGGCGATGGTGGCAGGAGCTAAGATAAGTTAGGACAGTCCCCTTCATGCTGTGTTCTCCTACAGCTGTGCTATGGGCCGCCTCCTGTCCCACACCCAGCACAGCCCCATGCACACCAGCGTGAGCCAATCTCTCCTGCCACCCCTCATCCCCTTGGTGTCTTTCTGTTGTTCCCTGGGGCTGATTTCAGTATAAGGGGCCAGAGGTGTTGCTGGTTTAGCATCAAAACCACCCAACAGCTCAAATGTTATGTACCCAAAGCAGAATGTATGCCCCCCCAACTTTGAGAACTTTCCCTGGGCATCCTTCATCCTTCATCCAGGCGACAGGCCTCCCCAGGCACCTGGCTGGTCACGTCAGAATGGAAGTGACCTCTCCTCCTATAGCCAACTCACCAGCGAGTCCAGTACTTTCCATCTCCAGGATGTACCCACCATTTGGTTTCACTGTCGCCCCAGCGCCGGAGACTTGGTCCTCTCCTGCCCCAACAAATTTCCTGAGCTGCATGCCTGCTGCCCCTCACGCCTTCAGCAGGTGCCCAGAGACTGAGAGCAGCCGGGCTGGGCTTCCAGCGTGCAGTCCCAGCCCTGCAGTTCCCGCTCGGACCCCGCACGCCCCACCCCTCCCCAGCGCCCTGAGTGCTGCAAGGCCAGACGTGGAGCTGCCCATCCCATGCATCTCTCTCCTCCCAGGCTGCCGGCTGCCTGGACTTCTGGGGTCTTAGTGCCTCCAAGTGCCTGGGGGTCATGAAAGTCACTACTTCCTGTCCCCGTCACCCTCTTCCCTGACTCCCCGACGTCCCCCAACTCCCACCCACCTCCGAAGTCTCTGCTGGAACTTCCCGTTCTCCGAGAGGCACCCCCCCAACACAGGCATGTCCTAGGACACACACAGGCATGTCCTAGGACACACACAGGCATGTCCTAGGACACACGTGAACGCGCCATGCCTCTTCTTGACTGCATTTACCTCCGGCCTTTCTATTTACTTGTGCAACAGTCTGTGTGATGTCCGTCCGCCCACCAGACCAGGCACCGCCCGACAACGGCTTCTGACCAGCATCTTTCCTGCTCTGTCCTCCGTGCCCGGCACAGCTCTGGTGCAGGTGTGCCACATACGGGAGCACGTGGACCGGAGGGGCACTACCGCCCCTCTCCATCGGGGCCTTGAAGAAGCGGAGACACCCGCGCTGGAGGGGCTGCCCCCTGGGCCCACGTTTGCTGCCCGGGGCTCTCTGCTGCAGGCTCATTGGCTGTCATTTCCTGTCCTGGAGGGTCCGGCCTCTGCTCCATGACGGGTCCAGTTAAGACAGAGGAGTCTTGGCCTCGAGCTCCCAGGTGGGCCGACGGAGGAAGAGGCACGGCGTAGACAGCTGCATCTTCCCTGCCCAGCACCCCAGGCAGCCCCTCTTGGTAGGCAGTACTGATAGGTTCCCGGCTCTGGTGCCCTGCCCCCGCCCCCAGTCCTGGGTGCCTGTGGACCCGCGGACGCTCGTCTCTGGCTGGCCCTGCTGGGCCTTCTCACTCTTCCTCCATCTGGGTAACTGGTTCTCGGTGTGAAACCCGGTCTCTGAGACGCCTTTGGCCAGAGGGTCCCTGACTGGCGCCTCCCGTGACAGGACTGGTGCTTCTCAGACTGAAAGGCTCCTTCATTTAGCAGGGAGCTATAGACAGGATGACCATTTTGACCTGGTTTGCCAGGACTCCCCTGATTCCTGCACTGAAAGTCCTCCTTCTGGGCACCCCTCCGTCCTGGGCACACCTTCAGGGCGGGTCCCACCACGCAGGCCCTAAGGGACGGGCATGTGCTCGCTACCTCGGTGCTCTGCAGGCCGGGAGCTGCGTCCCAGGGAGCTGCTGCCAAGGCGGGGGCCGGAGGGATGGCACCCCTCCGTTTTCCCCTTCTCTTAACTCCTCCCCTCCCTGCTCCCTCCCGGGACCCTCTGAGCTGGTTTCTGTGTTGTATCTACCGGTTTGCTATTCTAATAGCAAAATAGCTGCTTTCACTTAATATCGTGTTTTCAAGCTTCATCTGTGTTGCAGGACGGCTGTATCTGAGTTTCCTCTGTTTTATCGCTAAATGACACGTCATCGTGTGGACAGTCCACGTCTTATCCATCCAGCCCGCTGCTGGTGGACGCGTGGGTAGCTTCCAGCTTCCAGCTACTGCGGGAACCGCTGCCAGCGAGGCGGCGTACGGATACCCATCCGAGTCCCTGTTCCCAAGCTTTCTGGGTGTCTGCCTACAAGTGGACTAGCGAGGTCACAGGCTAGCTCCACGTTTCGCTTTCTGAGGAAGCACCCAACCGTCTTCCACGGCGGCTGCGCCGGTCTGCATTCCCACGCAAGCTGTCTCGGCGTGCGTGTGTCTATAAAGAGACTTCACTGTGGAGAGTGGTTTTCAGTTTGCCACAAAACTGAGCGGGAGGCAGAGAGCTCTTGCACGTCTCCCTGCGACTGCCCTGTCGTGCCCCAACTCGTGCACAGCCTTCTCCGCTCTCAGTGTCCCCACTGGAAGGCACATCTGTTACAGCTTGTGAGCCCCCAGTAACACGTCATCGCCAGCCAGAGCCCACAGTTTACGTCGGGGTCACGGTGGAGCTGGACGCGCTGCGGGCTCGGACAGGCGAGGACGTGGATTCTGCGTCACCCAGAGGCTTTCAGGGATCAAAACGTGCTCCGCGCTTCCCGTCTGTCCCTCCCTTGTCCCCCTGTCCTCCTCCTGTCTCCGGAGTTCTGCTTTCTCATTCGTGGTGTCCTGGAAGTTCTCCTTGGAGAGGATCTCACGGACGAGCTCTCGGCAGCCTTGCACAGCCGGGCGGGAGGAGAGAGAGGCTGGGGTGAAGGGGCTTGCAGGCGAGCACAGGGCCAAACCAGCAGGAGGGACGGCCCGGGGCTTCTGCTCCGGCCTATCAGGAGAGGACTCGTCTGTCCCCTGGGGTTTTCTCCCAAATGTGTGGACGCTCAGGCAGAGCAGCTGCGCCCATACCCCTTCCACAGGGGCGCATTTCCACAGGGGGCCATTAATCATTATTGCAATTACTTTTAGTTCCCTAAGACTGGAAGTCGCTTAACACGCCCTGTGTTTTTGCAAGGCATCCCTGATCCTTCGAAAGTAAAACCAAAGGATATAATTAGCTCTTTAAGCAGAGGACTGCACTGGGTTCGCTGTCCCCCAAACAGAGGAGGCTTGAGCCTCTCCTCCGTCGCACAGGTATTAACGGCCCGCCCCGGCGATGAGGGCTCTTCCAGGCTGGCCTCCCTCTTCGTGTCCACACGCAGGGTCACCACGCTTTCTCCCATACTTCCCTGCGGTCTGAAACAGGACCCTGGGACAGCCGGAGCAGACCTCCCGGGAGGACTCGATACAGTGGGGCAGGGAAAGCCAACACAGCACTTGCAAGGGAAGGACAGACGTCTGACTCGGACAAGCATGTGCGGCTCTTGCGGGTGGTCCCGTGTCAGGAGGACTGCTTTTAAAAAGCAAAGCAAGCGGAGGTGTTTGCGGGCCCCTGAGCAAAGCATCCTCCAGGCAAGCATCTCCCCTCTGCCGGGGGTGTGCACCCTCCCTTCCCTACACTGGAACGGAAGCCAGGAGGCCCCAGCCCCTGCAGGGGCGGCAGCAGGTGCTGCTGGCTGGGAAGCCGTGGGGCCCTGGAGTCCTGATTTCATTGTGCAGTGGAAATGATAAAGCTTGAATATTCCCCAAGTCCCCTGATAATTTTTTCTCTTTTAAATTACATCATTTTGTAAGTGCAAGGAAAAATCCAACTCTGCTCAACATTTGCTAGAAGCAGAACACAGCTCTGTAATGTGGGATTTAGGTGACTTCCCATAGTCTGACGTCCGGGTGCGTGCGTCCCCAGCTCCAAGCCTTACCAAGTCTTTCAGGAGCTCCTTCCTGCCACCCTTCCAACTGCAGTGGCGACCTGGAGGCACCGGTCTGGGGCCTTCACCCCAAATGAGGGCATCCTCGGTCCTAGTCTCTCTGCGGGCAGCCAGCGAGACGCCCACCCACCTGCTGTCCGTCATTCCCGCGAATAAAATTAGTGGGGGTGGGGGCTCATGTTCTCCCAGGGCCACGAGACGGACACCTGTGGGGGAGCGGGATGAGCGTGGCCCAAGGCCCCTCTCTAGTAGCACCTGCTTTTTACTCTAAACAAGGACATTTTCACAACTTTTATGCCACCATAAAAAGACACAGTAGAGTGGGGGGCTTGAACCACTGTAGGGAAAATACCGACGCATTTCCTGACAGGTGATCAAAGAGATGAAGATTATAGAACACAGCAAAAGCAAGATTCGGTGGGAATCACGGTGAAAGGTCATCTCTCCCAGGTAAACACGGCGGCCCCAGGCCATTTGAGCTGGGCCACTGCACTGAGATGGGCCCCCTCGGCCACATGCCTCTGGCTTGACAAGTTAATTTTGCGGATCTGGCAATAGCACGGTGGGAGCAGGTGCACCCCCACGACAGCTTGGGGGACCTGCCCCGGGCCCCGGACACTTCCCCACCCAACCCTGGAGCTGCCGCGGCTGCTCTAGAAAACACGTGTGCACATCTCCTCGGACGAGAGCGCAAGAAGGCTGAAAGCACAGGCGGAGGGGCAGGGTGGGTGCGCATGGGCACGCACGGGCGGGCACCTCTCGGCAGCAAGAGGGTCACCTGCAAATTGCCCCAGATGAAACAAAACACCAGCTAGGGTGCAAAAGGAAAGCGTCACCCAAATGTGCAAAAAACCAGAAGAGGGGCACCTGAGTAGGTGAAGGGTCGGCCTTCAGCTCAGGTCATGACCCGGGGGTCCTGGGATGGAGCCCCACGCTGGGCTCCCTGCTCCACGGGGAGCCTGCTTCTCCCTCTGCCGCTCCCCCTGCTTGTGGGTGCTCCCTCTGTCTTTCTCTGACAAATAAATAAATAAAATCTAAAAAAATACATAAATAAAAACCCCAGAAGAGATTATTTTCTTCCCTGTGTTGAATCCAGAAAGAATGAGAAGGGGGAAAATGAAGCACTTTGGTGAATTTTTAAAAAGAGAAATATTTCCTTAACTTGATAGCTTTATTTTAACTCACTGTTTTCCAATTCAATTATCAATTGATTTCTTTTTTTTTTTTTTTTAAGATTTTATTTATTTATTTGACAGAGAGAGATCACAAGTAGGCAGAGAGAGAGAGGAGGAAGCAGGCTCCCTGTTGAGCAGAGAGCCCAATGCGGGACTCGATCCCAGGACCCTGAGATCACGACCTGAGCCGAAGGCAGCGGCTTAACCCACTGAGCCACCCAGGCGCCCAATTTCTTTTTTTTTTTTAATATTTTTTTTTAAGATTTTTTATTTATTTATTTGACAGAGAGAGATCACAAGTAGGCAGAGGCAGGCAGAGAGAGAGGGAAGCAGGCTCCCTGCTGAGCAGAGAGCCCGATGCGGGACTCGATCCCAGGACCCTGAGACCATGACCTGAGCCGAAGGCAGCAGCTTAACCCACTGAGCCACCCAGGCACCCTCAATTGATTTCTTTTTAAAAGTCCCTAAACTGGGGATTCTTCCTTCTGTATTTTAGTAATTCCCAGTTGCCAGATTCCGAACAAGCTGTGTGTGTGTGTGTGTGTGTGTATGAGTGTGTGTGTGAGTGTGCACGTGTGCACGCACATGTGTATGTGTGTGTATGTATGTGTATGACTGTGTGTGTGTGTTTTTTTCTTTCTTTCTTTCTTTTTTTTCAATCCAGGACTTGAGAACAGGCAAGGAGCGGGAGTTCTGAGCTCAAGCTCCTTCCAGGACGCCACCGAGAGACCCACTGTGTGGGTGACCGTCTCACATGTGTCAGCAGCAGTCCCTTCCTTCTAAACCAAATTCCCAAAGTCCTGCTTCTTCCACGGAACCATCTTTGATCGCTCTAGTCTACACTGCTGGCTGAGGGTAGACTCAGGGCCGAGCCCTTATACGGTGCCCGCCAGGGGCCTGCACGGAGCAGACACGGGAAGTAGCCGGCCACAGCCTGAAGCAGTCTGGCACAGAGCAGACCCCTGCTGCCCCTGCCGCCCTCCACCTGCACCCCTGCCAGGAATACTGCACCCCTATAGGGCGAGGTACAGAGCACAGGATGCTCCCGGAAATGGGTCTGCCTCTCTCCAGCCGGGCCAGGCTGGGTGCGTGCCCCAACACATCGTGGCCTCCTTCTACGCGATTTGACTTTCAGAGCAAGGAAATCAAGGTTCAGGTGCGTTAGTTGGACTCAGGCTCACCCTGAATTTCCCTCCTCAAGATGATCCCAAGAGGCGTATTAGGGAGAGAGAGGAAGGGTCACTTGGCTGACTGCCCCTACCTCCCCTCTAGGGCTGCCAGATTGGGCCAATAAAAATGCAGGCTGTCCAGCTGAATGTGAGTTTCAGATATCCAACGAATAACTTTTAGCATAAGTATATCCCAAGTGTTGCATGGGATTTACTTACACTAAAAATTATTCACCGTTCGTCAGAGACTCTAAGTCAACTGGGTGTCCTACGTTTTACCTGGCAACCTCCCCCCTCCTCCTCTCCCCCAATGTCTCCGCAGCGTGTTTTGCTGGAGTGAGGCCTTCGCCCTCTCAGGATGGGGCTGGTGCATGACCGCACTTCCTGACCTCTCCGCCCACACCACGGCGGGCCCCGCAAGCCTGGGCTCCAGCAGTGTCCCTGTGACAAGGCGTCTCCCCTTCTCCCCTCCTTTCTGAGCTCAGTGCACCTTAACTAATACAACATCCCAACATGCCGAGCTAAAGATGCACAGTATTTAAGCGAGTGATCATTTCAAAGGGGCGTGCTTATGCAGACACACCGTCAAAAGCCCGAGAACTAGGCAGAGGGTCAAACCGCCCAACAAGGGCAACTCTTGGGGGACAGCAGTGGGCTTGCAAGCTGAGGAAACAGCCAGGAGCCGGCCTGCACCGTGAGGGACACGGTGCCCAGCTGGGCACTTTGGTCAGACTGTAACCAGCCCATTGAAGGGGACACTACCGGAACCTCCTGTCTAGCCCCATCCAGAACCAAGCCCGGGGGCTCCTGTGCATCAGGTCCTGTATGTGTGCCCATGCTGGGCAGGGCAGCCACTGTCCAAGAGAGTTCTCTGGCTTCTGCACCCTCATAGGCCGAAAACGCCGGCAGCCAGCTTCAGAGCCGACGAAATGGGATAGGCTCTCACCGCCGCCGCCAGTGGACGGATTCCTGGCCGGGACTCAAAACCCCTATTACAAAATCAAACCATGACAAAATGGCAAGGATGCAGCCAGGAGATTTCTCTCCACCGTCTGTTAATTTATAGGGTTACCGGTGTCAGCAGTTTAGGAGAAGTGAAATTATAGCGCAGCCCCCTCAGAACTCTGTTATGCAAGCTCAGAAACGTAATCACAAATTTTAATTGAGAAAAACTGCTCTGGATCAAATTCCTTGATGTATTTTTTTTTTTTTTTTTTTT
>NC_081572.1:2766948-2783112 GCF_022355385.1 Mustela nigripes | reverse complement strand
GGGGGGGGGGGGTCGCAGGGAGGGAAGTGGCCATATGAGTTTTAAACCAGCGGTGATAAAACTGAGGGTGACTGTGACCGAGTTGTGTACTGTGAGCGGCGACTCGTCACTGGGAGCGGGCAGCCCTGCTCGGTCATTCCACCCCACACAGGAGAATGTCAGCTTCTGGCAAGCGAGGTTCCTTTCTCAGCAAAGGAGAGGAAACGAGTAAAAGGGACCAACGTCCCTGCATGTCAGAAAAGACCCCCCATGTGGCCCCAAAGGTTTGGAAGATGGGGACTGGGAGCTGTCCCCTGACCTGCCGTCCCGACACCCACCCTGTGGCCGGCACCTCTGCCTTCCAGAGCCTTCCTTGTCCCCCCGCCGACGGCTCCCTGGGGGTCTGTGTGCCGACCGTCCCCAAGCAGGGCTCCGGAACCCTACGACACCCATCTGGGGCTTGGCCGGCAACGGCTCCGTCCGGCTCCCGAGGGGCAGCGTCTCCTTCTGCCTTCCGTGGACAGACATTTCCGCCTCCTTCCTGCCCCAGTATCCCCAGGGTAATTAATTAGAAGACACGTCCTCACAAGGCTCCTCGCCTACGGAGTCAGGAGGATAGGCAGCGACCCCGAGCCCCGTCCCGCTCCTGGAGCCCGCGTGGCCTCAGAGGTGCTGGGCGGTTCACCCGCCTCACCCAGACCGCCGCCGGACCCCTGGGAGGGATGCACCTGCCCCGCGGGGGCTTCTCTGTGCCTCGTCCCTCGGTGCCTCGCCCGTACTGTCGCCGCGCTTCTGCACCCGCTTCCTGCTCCCGGCCCGGCCGTGGCCGCGTGCGCGCACTGAGGTACTTGGAGGGGCCGGGGACATTGAGCAGTTGCCGGTTCTCGCCATTTCATCTTGATTTAGTCATTTTTATATGGCTCGCAAGGCATATGCAGATTTCTGTTTCTTTATTTGTTCATTAAAACTTCAATAAAAATGTTATAAAAATGTCTTATTTTGGTAGTTAATTGCCGTTTCCATTTTAATATGCAAGCAGCGTTGGCTCTCCTCCGAGGTTCCCCGAGCCTCTCTGTAAATAATACAGCTGCCTTGGACGAATGTTCCCGGCCTCCTGCGTGTTTCCTCAGCCATCAAAGTGCGGCTGGAAGCCTCTCACTCCCTCCGAGAGGGCCTGCTGCCTCACCGCGCTGTCCCTCCACCGACGGTCGGCGAAGGCTAACCGCGGAGCTGACAGGGTTCGAATCCTGCCACCGGCTGGGGTCTTTCAGCCACGACGGGGCACCCTGGAAAGCCTTGTGTGGCTCCCAGACAGTCTGTCACCTTTGGGAAAAGGTGTCTCTCCCTCTGCATTTCTCTGAAGCCAGAATTGTCAGCTCATCACCCATTTCAACGAGGCGCTCCAGGCCTTGGCCGCGATCCCCAGCCCTGAGTTTGATGAGGACAGTGGGGAAGGCAGCGTCTCCGGGAGCCAAACAGCCTGAGCTCGAGGCACAGGGAGAGGATGGTCGCCAGGGGACAGGAGGGGCGGGCGTGGGCAGCCACCTGCGCTGGGCCTGGAGCTGGGCTACAGAGCTGCCGCCAGGTCACCAGTGGGAGCCGCATGGACGCTCCACCTGGGCGGGGGGGCGTGGAGACCGGTGGTCTTTTATGTCCTGCAGGCGGAGGTGCCTGGAGGCTTCTTTCTGAGGCCTGAAGTACCTGATGCTTCCAGAAAGCGAGCCGGGATGCAGCGACGCCACTCCCACGACCCAGCTGGGCCCGGGTGCCCCGCCTCCACCACCCGCTCTGCGCTCTGCGGGGCACCAGGACCCTCTGAGGATCCTGCCTCCTGCCTCAGGCTGCTGAGCCCGCGTTTGCTGCCCCCGCACCTGGGAAAGCGCCCAGAAGCCCCGCTGCCTGTCTGCTGAGCTCCAAGGAGTGCCTCCGGCTAAGAGGCAGCATCAGAGGACCCTCTGCTCCCACTGCAGATGCAGACGGCGGTGACACCCGGGCCGCCCAGCGGGGCGAGGACCCACAGCAGCTGGGCAAGCCCCAGTGACACTGGCCCCACTCAGGAAATGGAGAACCGCGTATAATCAACAATGCAGAGGGCTGGACGCATCCAGGCCGCTGGGTGAGCTCGGAGGGCCATGCAAAGTCCCGCATCAGCAGCTCCAGCCCCCCGAGGCGGCCTCTGGTCCTCATGGCACAGGGATTGGCCAGGGGCTTTCCGGTCACATGAGCAGAAGGGCTGATGGATGCCTGAAACTCCTTCCGGAATGCCTGGGACGTGAGAGGGGTTCCTGTGACGGCCCGCAAGACATGGTCCGCCTGCTGGGGAAGTAAGTGGAGGGCGGCCTCAGCCAGGCTCTCGCGGCGCCAGCGGCTCTGAAGGGCTATTCCCAGGCTTGACCAGCCCTGGCACGGACCTCTAGTCTCTTCTGTCCATCCCCCTCCTGCCCTCTTACCAAGGCCCCACGGACATCCCCAACCCATTTCCAAAGTGAGACTCTCGGCTTTCCCCTCCCTGTTCCTGCCCAGGGATTCCCCACAAAGCACTCCTCCACTCAGCCTAGGCAGGCCGGACCCTCCCGGGGCTGTCTGCTGTCGCGGAGACGCCTTGGAGCCCCTGCACAGGGCCTTCTGCCCCTTCTGCCAAGGCCCACCCCACAACCCGAGTCCCCACGATCACTCAGTGGGCTCCTGTCACTCCTTGACACTCCGCAGTGACTCCTGTGGCCCCACCTCCCCGCACTCCTCCCCAAGCCCACTCCGGGGGGTCTCCTCCGCGCTCGCACACTGCTCCCCTGCCTCCCCCATCCAGGCCACACACACCACACCCTCAGAGAGAATGCGTCCCCGCAGGAAGCAGCCACCCACCACCCTCCAGACACGGCCATCACAGACCCTGGGGACAGTACGCCCGCCACCCTGGGATCATTCACTTGCTCATTTCAATAACCGATGTATGGAGTGTGGGCTCCGTGAGGGAAGGCTCTGTCCGTGCTCCCTGCTTGAGCGGGGCCCGGCATGAAATTAGCCATGGTGGCCGCCGGATGTGGGACGAGTCAGTCCGCGCTCTGGGCTCCTGCGCCGGCGGCTGATGGCCCTAGGCTCAGAAAGGCCAGTGTGGAGGGCGGGCATGCTGGGCCAAAGACACAGGGCCTCTCGGGGCCTAGGACAAGGGCCAGGGATGCGTGGAGGGACAGGGAATGGAAAATAAGGCTACAGACTGAAAAAAGAAAAGAGATTCTGCCGGACTGGGCCACAGCAACGGC
This sequence comes from Mustela nigripes, assembly GCF_022355385.1. Lineage (NCBI taxonomy): Eukaryota > Metazoa > Chordata > Mammalia > Carnivora > Mustelidae > Mustela > Mustela nigripes. Next base: position 2,779,873 of record NC_081572.1, on the reverse strand, counting down.
TCTGGGGTCCTGGCCATGTTAAGTAGATTTAAGGTTTGGGAAGGCTTGTCTATGGGTTTTCGCTGAGCCAAGAGGAAGCCCATCTACCCCAGATGCCTTGATTTCTGCTCTAGACGGGCACACAGACGCCGTATCTTTGAGAAAAAGGAATCTTAGCTCTTTGCTCTTTTTAATCCCCTTTAAAAACCACTGTGGCTTTTCCAGTTTCATCCTGCAAGAAGCACTCACCCGGCAGACCCGAGGGGGCAGCTGTCACTCTGGGGAAACCAACAGCCCTGCCGACAGGAAGCAACACCACCAGCTCCTGAGTGAAACCCACGGACAAAGGGGAGGCAAGTGGGGAGCCGCCTGGACGCGTCACATGCCGCGAAACCAACTGTTAGAGAATAAAACTCATTAGATGTCTGTGGCAACACTTTATTTTAATGGTACATTTAATTCATACTTAATTCCAGCGGTGCTCCAGCAGCGGCCCCGCACGCACCCCGCGCGCGCCCGACGAATGGATGACGGCACAGGGGGACAGTGAGCGCCCGCCGAAGCCGGCTCCTGGCAGGTGAAAAATGTTGTAACAGAATAGATTTCCTACACATGAATCACCAGCATGTTTGATAACACTTTCTGGGGAAATAAAACTGAAGGGATCTGTCTTCCCCACACGGGCAGAGGAGATGAGACCATTGTGCCCCATTTTCCTCCTGGCAGGGCTGCGATCTGACGCAGAGCCCTCCGTGGGGAGGGCGCGGCTTGGCTGGGCCAGGAGCAAGCCGCACCTGCAGGCGCCCCATAACCATAACCACGGAGAACGGGCCCTTCCCAGGTACCACCCCCTCCTCTGCGGAGACAGAGAAGTTCTCCCACGGCACGGCTCTGATGGGGACAGCAGGACGTGGCAGCGCCCGGTGCAGCGGCCTGTAGGCCTGCCCCAGGCTCGTGGGAGGAGGCACTGCGGAACCATCCTGCCGTGCAAGCCACAGGCAGGCCCTAGGCTCGCCTCCCCAGCAGGCGGGCCACCACCGTCCTTGGTAAAACGGCCCGTCCTGTGTGACCGACGGCACCACCCACCACCAGCTTCCCCGACGGTAATGTCCGTGGCTGCGGTTCCAACCTCCCCACACAGTATTTACTTATTTTTAAGGTATTCACCTAATTTTAAAGGGAGGGGTGGGCTCCGGATGACGAGCGCCTGCGTGGGAAGTGAATCGCTGTTTTATGGGATATGGCGCACCACATCCCGCTGCATCAGTCTGTGTCCCCAGAGCCCGAGAAATCAAGCCATCGTGACTGGGGAGCCACCTCCCAGCTGCGGCCATCGGCCCGTGTGCGAGCCAGCCTCCGGCCTCAACACACATGGATTGACTGACGCTCCCGTCACACGCACCGATGCCAGCCGGCTGCACCGGCCGCGCAGCGTCTGCTCAATTAGAGAAGCACAAACGCGGGAATGCGCCAGCGCCATGCACAACACGGATGCACGTGCAGAACATGGACGCACACGCAGAACATGGACGCACGCGCAGAACACGGATATGGAGCTGGAAGCCCCTGTCCACGCGCACCAGCCGGCCCTGGGCGGTCCACCCTCGTCCATCCTGGCAGGGGCCTCCACCCGCTCCGCCCCCTGCTCCTTCCTTCTCCTCCCACTGCTCAGGGGCCCCGACCTTGGCTCACTGCTCAATTCTTGTTCAAAACACTCATTGTGGTGGCCAGATTCTCACGTGCGTCAACCAGCGTTTGCTGATCACCGAAGAGGAATGGGAGCCCTGGCTGCAGGGGGCAGATGGGCAACGAGAGAGAATGAAGACAGGAAGCAGGAGAAAGCCCTCTCCCGGCCTCAGAGGTCAGGCTGCACAGGTCGGATCCACTCAGAGCGAACAATTCAAACACGTCCCTCCATGGCCTACCCCGGGATCCTGGGGGAGGGCAGAAGGGCCACGGTGCACCCCACAGGGAAGACAGGCAAAGGGAAGGCACGGCCAGCGGGCCCACCGCCGGCAGGCAGGGTAGGAGCTCCCCTGAGGGGACTATGCCGCAGATGAGCTGCCCCGGGGGGCTCCTGGGACATGCCAGAAGCATGAAAACCCTTCCACCGTCTGTGCTGGGGGAGGGCACAGAGATGACCCCAGATGAGCGTTCGAGGAGGAGGGATGTCTCCTGCCTCCCGCTGCCGGTGACACCCTGCGCTCGGCTTTGTGTGCGTTCCGAGGAGGAGAATTACATTCAGCCTAAGACAAACAATGATGAAGGCGCACAGGCTCCCCAGATTCCTACCGGAGCTTCTCCGCACACGGGAAGATGAGTGTGATGTGATATGCATTCATTCCCCACTAACGAGATTAAGAGGCATCCAGAAGTTCTTGCTGATGATCCTCTGTTACGCACCTACTCTCTCCAAGGGCCCCACGTGTATGGGGCCTGTTCCGGGACCCTTCTCCCCGCCACGCCCACACCCACCCCCGTCTCGGGAGGGGTTGAGACTCACATGAAGCGCAGGGCGCGCTGAAGCCAGAGGACCCCCCACCGCCTGGCAGCATCTGGCATGGAGACCAGGGGGCCGGCAAACTTCGGAGCGGTCTGGCTCACTCACCAGCCCAGGACCCAGAGGGGCAGGGTTCAGACGGGCTCCACGCACTGGCTGCACACCACGTGCCCACGGTGACAACACAGCATCTGAATGCATATCCGAGCCACCGTTTCCTGGACTCATGCCTCCCAGCCTCCCTCTGCTCCCAGAAGAAGCCGCTGCGTCCGTGCAAGCGGTCTGTGGTCTTGGGCGTGGACAATGACGGGGCCCTCTAAGACTGACGGAATCACCCCTCCATCTGGGTGGCATCTGGGTTCCCAGCAAAGAGAGGGGTCTTGATCCAGCAAGAGACGCTCGTTCCTGGGGTCTCACCGGCCACACAGCCAGGACTGGGTAGACAGAACCCTGTGCTCCCTCCTCTTCTGGAAACCGTGGGAGCCCCGTGTTAGACATCACTCTGTGGAGCAGAGCCCCCAACACTCGTTCGGGGCACCATTCTGGGTTTATTTCACCTGAGAAATAAACTTCTGTTGCCTCACACTCCAGGATTTGGGGGTTTCACTGCCCCCAGGAAAGCATTTCCTCAATTCACACATTAGCAATGTGTGGGAGCTCTTCAGTGGCCGAGAAGATGCTCAGATCGATGAAACCCACAGACGGGGCTCAGGGAGAAGCTTTGCTCAGTGTCCAGCAAAGACATCCGTGACAGCGCTGACGGGGCCCTTCTGTGTCGCAAAAGGCCAATTCACCCCAAGCTGCCCCTCCAGACAGTGCTACTTCCTCACCCCCCAAATCCTACAGCTCCCCTCCGTCCGATGCCTTTGTCTCTGTGCAGTGGGCATCCCAAGGGCCAGGCCTGGGTCGGGCTACCACCCCCGCGCTTCCTCCAGCACCCCACACCCTTGGTCAGGACGAAGTGGTCCAGCTCCTGCGGGAGGATCCCAGGACACCAGGCCCACCTACGTTTTCTGGGGCGCTTGTTTCTGCTCACGGGCGCAGGGAAGGAACGAGGATGCGGACACGCCGGTTCAAGTCCTTCCCGCACTCTTGAGAAAGGGGAGTGCTGGGCAAGGGGCATCTGCCCAGCCACAGGCGGGCATGGTGGGGACCCGACCAGACCACGCGGGAGATGAGGCTGCCTGCGCTTCTGCCCACCTGCCACAGTGGGGGGCTCCCTCTGGCCTCAGTGTCCTGACCCCCCCCCACACCCTCCGCTCTCTGGCCTAGCCCCACCCCCAAACCTGAGCCCCAGGCTTCCAGCAGGCGGTGCGTCAGGTCCGGGGCATTCTGTGTTGTTTTCCTAACAGTTTTAAGGAAACCACAGTGGGGGAAATAACCCTGACCGAGCACAAGACATCCCCCTCCTTCCAGTGAGGCTATTTCCACCACTGCTCAGGCCTCCACCACCTGGCTCGCTCTGCTTGTGCGTGTACGGGGATGACGGGCTGAGTGCACGGGACGTGCACAGACACACACACACACACAAACACACACACACCAAGTCATGGTCTTCGTCTAGATGCTAAGTTGTAACGAAAGCTCCTACCGCTGACGGCGCAGCCCAACAGAGAGAATATGCTGGAAAATCCCCAAGTGGGAGATCCAGCCTGTTCCTGTAGCCAGGAAGACCCAAACTGTGATCACCAAGGCTACCAGGCACGGCGCCCCCACACTGCCCACACACGCCCACTGTGCTCGACCCCGGCATCTCCGAGTCACGGGACGTGCACACGATGCCTCCCACGCACCCATCTTACAGGTGAGGAAGCAGAGGCTCGGGAATCACGGTGAGGATGTAGGCGGCAGAGTGGGACTTGGAAGGTGGGCCTGTCCCTCTCGGAGTCAGCTTCTCACTGCACCAGCCGAGCAGGAAGCTTCAGCTTGGACAGCCGCTGGGGGCCCAGGGGCACCGACACACAAGGAGGCTCAGAGCCCCGCGAGGCTCCCGTTTGTCCACATGCTCCTGATCCCCACACGGAGTGTGCAGGAGAAGCCCCATAGCGTGGGTCTTGCTTGAGGAAGGCGCTGGAGGCGGCCCCTTTCAGCCCAAACAGCGCCTGCTCTGCTTTGCAGAGCCCGTGGTCACCGCCCTGCCAGACAAATGCTCCGGCACTGGGCTGGGCTAACCTCCAAGCCACCCCCCAGGGGGGCACTTTGCCATCAGGCCTGGGGGTTGTGCTGCCAGGACCCATGGAAGTATTCTAATTTCTTTTAAAACCAGAAGAAATAAATGAACTTTTAGGTTCAGGATAATGTTATAATATATAATATTAATATATTCATCTTATACTAATGCAGTCATAAAGTATAACTTTTAGTACTTTTATGGAGGAAGGAGCCTCTGAAGGCAGGAGCGCCCAGGGCCCATGAGGGTTAGTGGGGCCTCGTGGGCACAGGGAGTGAGAGGAACTTGGCCAGAGGCCTCCTCAGGCCTCCCCGGAGCCCAGAGCCTTGGAACGCATGGTGCCCCACAGCCAGGGACTCAGCTCCATCACCCCCTAGATGGCAGACTGAACTCTATTCTGGTGGCCCAGGATGACAAGGGTGGCCCAGGGCCACGAGGGTGGCAGAGGGACCAGCTCCTTTCCCCAAGCAGGGCTGGAACAAGAGAAGCAGGCCCAGGACCGAACCAGGAGATTTCTCTTTGGAGATCCATGAGTCAGATAGAGGCCTGCCCCAGCACCCAAAGAGCAGGTAGAGAAGACACTAAAATAACACGACAGGAACTCCGAGACATCTGTCAAGGCCTCAGACATACAGGGACACAGCCCACAGCCACGCCTTTGGGACTGTGCAGACTTGAACCAGTGTTTTCCTGCTTTGGGGCTCCCACCCCATAGCAGGCCTCCCCGGGTCCTGTGCTGCCAGACAGTGGGGAGACGGGGACCCCAGAGAGAGAAGTGTCCCTCCTGCACCCCCACCAGCACCTCCCTCTCCAGGCTGTGTGGTTGTGCTAACACAGCGTTTCCACAATTACCCCAAGTTCCTTACAACCGGGGCCTAATAGGGACCATTTGCTAATTACGATGTCTTGATCCTTGCTGGAGGTAACCCTGTGTGGGACGAGGAGGCTGGACCTTCTCCCATAGGCCCTTCTCCCGCAGGCTGGACCTGTGCCCATGGGGAGAGCCCTGGCACCTCGTCACCCCCGCAGGCCCCTGGCCTCTGCTCCCCGCTGCCCCCAGGCCAAAGGGCCTGCTCTGCCAGTCTTCTGGAGCATCGTCTCCAGGGATGCGGGAAGCGTCTGGCAGGCACCCCACAACCACCCTTCCTACCACCCTAGCCACTCCCACCAGCACCCCCTCGACCCCACCCCCGCAAGCTTCCTGGGGACCATGATGCTTACTCGTGGAGCTGGTCTGTAGCCCTGGGTTCCGGTGGGTGGGGATGGTGGGGGCGGGCGGCCTGAGCTGGGGCACCCCCAGAGCTGACAAGGCAAGACTTTACAGAACTATCGGGAGAGCCAGCGCTTTAATTCTACCCCTTTGTGTTTATCTTGAAATCCTCACCGCTCACCTAAGGGGGCTTCATGCTTCCCCACCTTTATGTTTGATTTTCCAGATTTTCTGTAAGGAGCGCAGGTACTTATTTAAGCAGACAGACACCCCTGTCGCTGTGGCTGGGGAGAGTAACCTGCACCCCATGATGAATAAACATGGGGGCAGGGGTGTGGGAGGGGCCCTGGCTGGGGTGGGGACAGGAGCCAGATGTTGGCTCCCGGAGGAGGCCTGGGGGCTGGGGGCCACTCAGCTAAGCCCCTCAAATCCCAGACGGACCTGTTTTTGCTGCTCTCAGATAGAATTTCAGATCCCATCCAGCTCCCGGACTTTTCTTGATTTCCGGCCTCCGAGGAGCCATCTGGGCTCCTGCCCGTGACCGAAACCCCTCACTCTCCCACCGGAGAAGGACAGAGAAGTGTTTTCCGCAAACGCAGGTCTGTGCAACATCTTGGAGCAGCTTGCAAGGGACACCTGTCCTTCTTGGCAAAGCCTCTCGCCGTGCCTCACGCGCCCCAGCCCTGTCACTTCACTGCCCGCCCCCGCAGCACCCCTCCCCCTCTTCTGTGCGCCCCCAGCGCCCCCACTGCTGTCTCTGCCCCAGATCCTCCAGTGCTGCAGCCCACCCCTGGCCGGCCCCTCCCCCGGCCTCCAGGCCCATCTCCAGCACCCGGGCCGATCTTACAGCAGAAGGATTTAATTGCATGTCAAAATTAAATCTCTTTTGATGAAGAACAATTCAACTACGGCTCTGCCTAATCAAATTAACAAAGTCTTTTTTGATTTTCAATTATCTTCTTCACGGGCACACTTTATCCCAGGCTCCCGCGATGGCGCTGACGAGCCGCGCATTCACAATGAGGCCCTCACCTGGACGGCTGACCACGGCCCCACACGGCCGCCCTGCTGGCCTGGGAGGTGAGGCCCGGGGCCGCTCTGAGAAGGGGCAGTGAGGGCGGGTGCGGACGGAGATCCGTCCTTTGGAAACAGGAGAGATCCTGCTGCGGCAGGTACCCAGGGAGGGAGGCGGGAACTCGCAGGGTTGGGCATTTTAGGCTCGTGAACCCAGCGACGGGCGACGACTCTCCAGCAAGCTCTCAGCAGGGCTGGGACCCCCCAGCTCTATGTGGGCGCCCAGCGCATCTTCTGTCCATCGCCCACAGCACCTATGTCTTCTGGGTCATCGCTCTAGGACCTACGGCGATCACCTGGGCTGGTGCCATCCGTGGAAACACAACTCGAGCCTTTCGTGTAACTTTAAACTTTCTGGTGGTCACGTTAAAGGGGGTCGACACCAGTGGAACTCACGCTAATGATTGATTTCATTTGTCTCAATGTGTCCGGAACACTGTCATGTCGACAGGGAGCCCAGAGGACCTCGACTGACGAGAAGTCGACGTTCCTTCCCTCGTGCCGCGTCCTCACAATCCCAGCTGTGGTCTGTGCTCCCAACAGCCCTCGGCCCCACCAGCGGCGGTCGAGGGGCCCAGGAGCCCGGCCGCGTGGCTACCGTGCTGGACCGTGAGCTCCCGGTGGGGGGCCTGGGCGGGCTCTCAGGGTTCAGCGCCCTCAGCAAGGGATGCAGCCTCGGCACCCAGCCACGCTCTCTGAAGGCTCACGCAGGAGCCAACGGGCCATCCCATGCGTACCCCGGCTCCTTACAGAAGCGGGGGTGGGGGTGGGGGTGGGGGCAGGCCTCTCCTTCTGAGGGAACTGCTCCCCTCCTGGCCCGTAAGCCAGACTCTGGAGGCCCCGTGCCCCCGGAAGTCCCCATCGCAGGGCTCCCCGCCTCCCCCTCCTGCCTCCAAACCTGCTTCTCCCTCCCGGGCTCCACAGCGCCAACAGGTTACTTGGAAACGCAAGCAGGAAGGAACAAGACCCGGAAGACGGGCCTACAGGGCACCCAGAGAAGGACCCCGAAGCCGACTTCAGCATCGCTGCCAAACGGTCACCGACACAGCTCCCCGCGTGGCCGCCCGCTTCCCGTCACCACCCTCAGCAGTAGGGAAGTTGTGCAGCGGCCACCGGGAGGGACCCAGAAAGATCCCCACACACACACGGGGACCCAACAGAGCACGAGGGCCTGCCGGGGTTGGCCCAGACACAGCTTGCCACCAGATTCCGTGCTGGTGAGGGGAACGGCCACTCTGTCTCAGCCACGGAGCGCTCTGCACGACAGGCACTCAGGGACGAGCTGCTGACGGCGGCCCGCGGCCCAGGCAGCCTCTTCTCTGTGGCCCGCCCGTACGCTCTGAAGATGGGCGCTTTGGGCCGCACAGGCCTGGGGGCTCAGGCGTTCCTGTGTCTTCCCAACCAACTTACAGAACTGCCTGAATCTTAACGTGATAGTGGGGGAAAACCCTGCACTCTGCCAAGGGCACAGAGACTCGTGTGGGTTTGCTTGTCCCCGACGTGCTTGCTGGGGAAGGAACCGCGAGCAGGCCTTTCTCCTCCCCATAGACCTTTCCAAGTTGGCCGTAGCCACAGTCCCACTGGCATCCCTGAGGGTTCAGAACCGGCATCCTTGGAAACAGTTTCCAAAGCCCTTTGCGGGGGGCAGTCCCCACCAGCCCTGCCATGGGCATCTCCTCCCAGGCTCCTTGCACAGGGCACACGGGGAGCACAGGCTGCCCAGTTTGCTGGTGGACACCAGGTCAGAGGGAGCAGAGGAGCCCGGGCAGGGGAGCGGGGGCAGGGCACTCTCAGAGCTTTCTGAGCTCACACCGAGTTCCGAATGCAGACAGGCCAGGAAGACTAATCTGAGTCGCTAGTTTTTAAGTTATTGTAATGATTTTTGCTTTGATGGTTGGGACCACATTTTGGGGCTGTGTGGGCACATCTCTAAATCAGGCCATCTCTCCCTCTCAAACACACACACACACACACATGCTCCTAGGGTACAGAATCAATACAGCCATCTTCACCAGAGCTGGGCTCCAGGATCTGATCACCATCTGTCCTGAGACCACAACTTAGAACAGGAGGGAGGAGCCGAGCGTGTGGACTCATGGCCCCCCCGGGCCCACGGCGCCCCTCCTGCACCCGTGCCCTCCCTAAAGCCCAGCGCCGGGGGCCGGTCACTTTCTTCCCAGGACAGCAGTGGCCTGGAAGGCTCACGTCCTTGGCCACGCCGCTGCCCTCCCCAAGCAGTGGGGGAAGGAGCGAGGGTGCCCTCCGCCTCCCGCCTTGGCCGATAGCCATACACCAGTAAAAAGTAGTTAACTGTATCCAGCCTTCGGCACAGACGTGTTTGATCAAAGATTCCGCCTCTTTTTCTCCCCTTCCAGCACAAAACCGTGGACTTTCTTGACAGAGAATTAATTGTCGCTGATGAAATTTCACCGCTGACGGAGCAACCTTCCCGGGAGGAATCCCACCCAGATGGCTGGTTCCTGCCCCAACCTGTACGAAGTGCTCCTCATGGAATCAGAGCATAGGACGGCCCGGGGGCTCCTGGGGGCTTCCTGGGTGCCCCAGGACAGGACAGGAACACGTGGCTCCTAGTGAGCGGGTGCCACGAGCTGTGGCTGGCTGCAGGGCCGGGGGGCTCAGCAGCTCCTGCCCCTCCATCCTCCAAGCAGCACATGCCAGCCTGGAGAAGCTGCTGGAAGGCCCATGAAGCCTCGCCAGCCAACCCTGGATCTTGGGGTTCCTGGCCTCTCATGTCAGGGGTGCAGTGCCCCCCTCCACCCAGGACCCCCATGTAAGGCATGCAGCATCGGGAGATCAGCAATCATGGTGAACACAGGATGAGAACCGTCCGCCCTCAGTGGGGATCAAAACTCAGGCCTTGGACCAAAAGTCTGGAAGCCAGCCAAGGGTCAGCATGGTAACAAGGCAGGGGTTGAGGAGAAAGAGGGGGCCCTTGGCAAGAGGCCAGAGGGCAGTGGCCAAACCCAGCCAAATGGGGGGCCATCCCTTTTGGGAACACTGGGGGCTGGGCTGGGGGTTCCTGAGCCTCCACGGCTCCCCAGCTCACGGGGACCCCGGGTAAGGCAAGGAGGAAGGAAGCAAACTTGAGCACGAGGTTCTCGAGCAGGAGGTGGTCTGCCAGGTGCCGCCTGGGGGTCTGCTTCGCAGGAAGTTCTCGGCGACAGGACCCGTCTACTCAGTGGACATTTGTTCACACCACCCTGTCTGACCCAAACAGCCTGTTTCTTGAAAGATGTTCGGCCTCGCCAGGAGTACGTTTCCTGGCACAGCAAGTATTCACACAGGGGGACTACTCAGGGCACGTGAGCAGGTTGGTCTCCAGCATGACTGATGGGTCCCTTCTGCCCACAGAATGTCCCCCTTGGTGGCATGTGCAAGGTCAGCTTTGAAGTCCACAAAAGAAAGCTGGAGCAGGAACCTGCGGCGTGAGCCCGGCCAGCCCCCGACTCAGGCCCGGTGTGGCCTGTCCACCTGGGGACCGAGAACATCACATGCCCAGGTGCCACAAGAGGGTTACAGATGGCCAGTGGCCCAGAGCCAGAAGGCCACAGCCTTATGCACCCAGGAGCCACTCAGCGGACAGGGCACCCAGCCAGGCCTCCCCCCTGCGCGGGCCTGCTGAGCCGTGAACTCCGGCTGCTGAGACCCTGCCCACACCACATCTGGACACCGGCCAGCTGTTGTTGGCCATAGTCCAGTGGCAAAAAGCTTTTCCTAGGGACTATTTCAAAATGAGACGGGGGGACCCCTGTGCTGGCCGTCCCCCCAGATTCCCCACGGGGGCTGTCTAAGCCTGCAGGGCAAACCCAGGAGCCCCTTCCCCTCAGATCACTCTCCTGGGCCCACTGCAGCAGCCACAGAGCCCTGGGCGGGGACCACACCGCTCCAACCCCTGCCAGGCCCTCACCAACTCCGAGAGTCCCGGGAACTCCCAGGCCTTTCCAACCCGCCTGCCTTGTGCATCAGCAGCTTGTCCCAAAAAGCCAAACAGGTGTGGGACAGTAGCTAAACAAGAACACGGCCCAGGGAGGGAGCGTTCCCACGGACACGTGGGGCAGCGGATCCAACACCAATGCCCGGCACGGGGCCGGGGCCGGGTGACCGGGCCGCGCGGGGTCCAGGGTCCACTGCCAGCCAGGCGTGGCTCGTAAAGACCAGCGAGGAAGAGGAGCGCTGTCCCTGCCAAGAAGTTAACGAAGGAGGCTGGAGCCGTCTGGGGCGGGTGCAGGGCACACAGGTGGACATCAAGCCCCAGCGAAGACAGGCAGGGTCTCTAGCCAGCAAGGACCGGAGGGACACCCTGCCTCCTCCCGGCTGCGGGTCAGCACTGGGGCTGGGCCTGCCCCCACCACGGACGCCGGCTGTTCCCTGGCGTGAGCTCCCCTCCACCCCCGACAGGCTCTGGGGGTCACGCCCTCCAGTGACAGACGGGAGATGGCGCGTAAGGGGCAGAAAGTTGTCCCCCTGGGATCTGTCTGACACCAAAACCCTCACTGTGTCCCCGAGATGCAGGTGAGGGACATCAGGAGGCGCAGAGCCCACGTGGCCTCAGCCCAGTCCCCACAGCCCCAACGTGGAGCCAGGTCTGTCAAGCCTGCCAGTGGTGGCAGTGGGGGTGACAGAGGACTGTCCCACGGGCCCTGCTCACCACCTACGGATGCGCCGGGACCCCACGGCTTGTTGCCGCCCTCTACTCTGGAAGGCAAGTGTGCACGCTGGGAAAAGAGCAGAGAAATCCAGCATCAGGAGGGGAACGTCAATCCCTGAAGGCAGAAATGCTGCTTTTAATTCTTTTTCATGATTTTTAAAACTATTTCCTCCACCCCAGGCCAGTGTCTCTAGGACTCAGGGCCTCGCAGCCTCCCTGGTGCAGTGGGTCCTGGGTTCCAGAAGCTTCCTTAGTGAGACCACCTGTCCAAGCCAGACCTGTCACACGCAGGCAGACACGCACCCCGGTCCCTGGGCAGTGTTCAGTTAGGGAGCATCCACTCCCACGCAGGAACAACTTATTTTAGGGCTTTATGCCACCTACATCAGGGTTTGTGTATCTGGGTGTGCTTTTCACCACAGAAGCTGCAGCATCCTTAAAGAAAATCAATCACGTTGTACTAGTAATTCACAGATGTGAGTGTGAGCACATGAGGCAAACAGGCTCTAGGAACAGCCTGGCGGGAGCCCAGCAACCAGAATGCAACGTCTGCTTCCAGAGGGCGGGTGCTGCCCAGGGCTCCGGAGGCCCTGCCTGGACCACAGCCCCGGGCAGCCCTCAGGGCCCACCACAGAGGCTGGGCTTCTCGGCCGAGCGAGCGGAGCCGACAGACTCAGCCCAGGGCACCCCTCTGAGCCGCGCTCGTGCCAACACCTACCCACCCCCACGGGTCCAGGCACTGGGGTACAGAGAGTGAGCCTGGTCCTTCCTAACCTGCGCGGGGGGTGGGGCACACTGGCTGGTGTGCACGCGTGCGTGCCCTGAGCACAGCCACACAGTCATGCACATGGGTCGTGTGTGCATGGACCAGTGTATGGGTGTATCCACACATGAGGTGTGTATACACGAGCGTGTGGGCGCGCGTGCACTGTGTGTTTATGAGGGCGCCTGGGGTGGGCGTGTCCATGCGTGTGCACACACTTCGTACAGTTATGCGCACGCATGTGTGTGTTGGCCAGTACCGTGACTGCACAGCCTGGGGGTTCCTGGACCCCAGGCCCCATCCCAGCTCTTGCTCAGGCTGGGCTTAGGGAGAGCTGTGCCCTAGGGCCAAAATGGCTTGAGGACCCAGGAATGGGGTCTTTCTGGGGTCCCAAAAGCACTCCAAGGAGGAAGGAGGATGTCAGAACTAGAACTTCAAGGACCCTCCCTTAACTCACAGGGCCTCTTCTTTGTTTCTTCAGAAACATATTAAAGAAGGTTCCAGCTGTGCTCAGGAGCCCCCCCCCCCCCCCCCCCCCCCCCCCCCCCCCCGCCCCCCCC
>NC_081572.1:2750825-2766548 GCF_022355385.1 Mustela nigripes | reverse complement strand
CACGCACGCAGCTGTGCTCAGGAGCCCCCCATCTTCAAGCTGCTGTGTTCAGGCACCCCCCATGTGCATACAGGTGTGTACAGGTGCCCCCCTTGCCTGCACACAGCTGTGCTCAGGAGGCCCCCACCACCTGCAGGCTCCTCCTTTGGCACCAAACCAAGCATTTTTTCAGGAGAAGGTCTGGAAGTTGGGCCAGGGTTCCAGCTGGTTCCATCTTCCCTGGCCTCTCCCCACCCCGCTTCCACGTGATCCCCCTCCCCTCCGCCGGTGTGCAAGCCTGCATCACCCGCCCCACCTCCACCCCCGTCCACTCTTCTGCTGCTGGTCCTCGAACTCTCTGAGTGCCAGAGCCTCTGCCTTTGGCCGTAAGCATTTCAGAGGGGCCCCTGGGTGTGCGGAGGCAGGTGGAAGTGTGGACTGGCCACCCCGATGGGCATCGGTGTCTGCACTTTCTCCAAGGGTGAGGTCAGGATGCCCCGTGTGAGTGTTCACACGCGTGCCTGGGGAATAGCATCCCACAGGTGAGCGGGAACAGTCTCCCCTTCCCTGCCTGGAAATACTGGTCTTGACCATTCACACCTCCGGCCGGTGAGCCGGGAGAGGCTCAACTCTGCCCCTCCTGGAGCTGGACTCGAGGCCGGCCCCTGCCCTCCTCCCTCAGACGGCCCCCGCCTCTGCAGGGCTCTTGTGTGTGACAAGAGTCCCAGGGCAGTGATGTGACCCCATGAGGGAAAGAGAAGGCTTGGAGCCCCCCAAGGGGGTGAGAGGATAGACAGACGTCATGGAGACCCAGCACGGCGTCCCTGGATCTGTCACACGCACCCATGCAGGGCTGCCCCCCCACCTTGACCTCTGTGCCTGCCCCTTGCCCAGCCTCTGTCCTTGAGCTGGGCAGGCCCTCCTACCCTCACAGGCATCGAATGAGCACCATTCCCCCTAAAGCCCACCCCACAGTGGGGAGGAGGCAGCCCGCTGAGGGAAGTGGGAACCTTCCAGACTCTGACCCGACCCCAGCAAAGCACAGGGCGGGTCGCTCCAGCCCCCTGGCTCCCTGTCTCTGCACGCCCATGCTCCCCGCTCACCCTGACCCCATGCGCTCCAGAACCCGGCAGCAGGCAGGAAAGGCAGGGTGGGTGCTGAGGGCGGGCTGCAGAGGGATGGGGCGGGGGATCCACAGTGGGGCTGGGGCTCCCTGTCTCACCTTCCCCCTCCTCCTCCAGGACAGCAGGGACACCAGAAAACAGGCCCTGTGTTGCTCAACCCAGGCGTCCAAAGAGGTCGGCGGGTGGATGACAAACGGGGCAATCTGGAGGGCAAACCCAAGCAAGCGACGGCCGGGGCTCCTCCGGGACCCAGGCCCCCGAACCGTGGCCCAGCCTGCTCCGGGGCCCGAGCTCCGCTCCCGCTCGTCTTTGGGGTTACTCTTGGGTTCCCTCTGTCCTGGGCTGGGCTTGGGTTATACTCTCGTGGATTTTTTGGTGCCAACGACAGCATGTGGGCAGCCCCAGACCTGCCAGCCGTGGTGGGGGTGTTTACACCACAGGAACTGGCAAATGCCACAAACTGCTCGTCTTTCTTTTCTCTTCGGAAGCGCCTATTGCTAAACATCTGCTATCACGTGCCTGCCCCTAGCTCGGTGGGTCTCAGTGCGAACTGAGCAGAGGCGAGCAGGACGCAATGGGCACGGGGCAGTGTCACCGGAGCTCCGACGCCAACAAGCAGAGCCGGCCCCAGTCCCGGCGAGTCCGGTGCCGCGGGCCCAGCATGAGGGCCACCAACCTGCGTTACAGTGAGCGGTTGGCGGGCTGGTGCTGCCGGCCCGGGGACCACCCTTCAGGAACGGCTGCTCGTTCGCCGGCGTGGGTTCCTTCACTCTGTCCAGGGTGCAGAAGGAGACCGCTCTGAAGGAGAGGAGACGCGGGGGGCGGGAGGCCATTTTCAAGTACGGGAAGGGCTGGGAGCATGTTCTCTGCGTTTCTAGTGCAGAGCAGATGTCAGCTCAGGAGGAGGAAGACTTGGAACAGTTGGCGCCGCCGTCCGTCCCTCAGCTGCCGCAAAGCATCGCGCTCCCCGTCTCCCGAGAGGACCCGCACAAGCCAGCTGCCGCAGGGGAGGTCCGGCAGGGAGAAGAAGGGTGGATCTGGAGAGTTCTGAGCTCCCGCAGCCCGCAGGATTCTGTGCTGACGGACCACGCCGGAGACGGCCCGGAAGTCCAGCCAACGCCGGGTCCGTCCATCCCCCGTCCTGCTCCCCAGAATCCCACCAGCACCAGCACCAGCACCCAGGACCGCTCACGGAGCCCTGATCACGTGTGGCACCCGAGGGAGTGGGGGAGGGTTTCCAACCCAGCACGTCCCCTCCCACGGCTGGGGAGAGCTTGGGCACTTTGCCAAGTCCTCTGAGCCTCGTTCCCTGATCTGAGCAGTGATGTGTCACTAAAATCACGCAGTATCACACGGCCTCTGTTGCACCGTCACCTACAACGTCAAGCGCGTGGCTTGTGTGCCCAGCTAGCGCTCGCCGCCTCTCAGGCCCCACGCCAATGGAGAGGGCCGGGAGGAGCGCGGACATAAGGCCCGGACAGGGCGGCGAGCATGTGTGCGTGTGTCGTGCCTCTGTCTGTCGGGCTGGGGCTGATGTGGGGTGACGGGGACCACTGGGCTTGGCGTGACAAGCAGAGTGCGTGTGTTTGGGGACGGCACACCTCCTTCCTAGGCCTCAGTTTCTCTGTCTGTAAGTGACGGGGCAGAACAGAAGCCCCCTGGAACCCCCCCAACCCCGCTTCCTGGGTGCCGAGCTCACTAGCAGGTGGCCGGTAGGTAGCCAAGGACACGTGCTGCCACCCTGTGGAAGAGACTTGCGTGGCACCGCTCCCCACCAGCGCCCCTGGACCGTCAGGCTTCTGGCAGCAGGGGCCCTCTTGCTGGCCGGCGTCAGGGGTCCACACTGGCCTCTGCAGGGCCTCACTGCCCCTTAGCTAACAGCACACCCAGGGTCTCACAGCCCTGCTCCCACTGGGCCCAGGGTGGGATGGCCCGTCCCACTCGGCCACGGGACTCGGGCAGTGGAGGCCAGTCACCGCCGACGGGAGTTTCCCGAGCCCATGTACGCTGCGCCACACTCGCCTGTCCCTCTGGCAACTGGGGGGCGGCTGGGCCCTGAGCCTGGGTCCCTGGGACAGACATGTGGACCCGCCAGGCAGCCTGAGTCAGACACGCGCCTGTTACAGAACTCGGATGTGGTCGTGGCGCTGAACGTGACCCATGCTGTGGGGACCAACACGTTCTTGTTCCGCCAGAGCCTCTGAGGACACAGGACCCCTCCTCACATAGCCCGGCCACCGTCACTGAACAGGAAATAATGATACAAGCATCCGTGCCCCAGACCACATCGCCCAGCAGCGGCGCCGGGAGACCAGGACACTCAGCCTGCGGCACGAGTGGGGACGGGCCAGACCAGCCGGGAGAGCCGGGACGAGGCCAAACAGCCCCACAGCGGGTTTTCGCAAAAGTCCAACAACGGTTTCTGAGCTGATGTGGGTTCCCCGACTCAGTCCCAGGACCCACCTCTGAGACCTCCTGCCAGCGGCAAAGCAGCAGGGCCTGGCGGGGGACTCTTCTACCAGCGATGCCCCCGGCTTGTCGACTGCAAGACACGGTGCTGGCTGCTCACCGCAAACCAGGACTGGAGGCGCAGGGGAGCAGACAGGCCACCAGCACCCCCGCGGCCTGGGGACAAGCTCTGCTTTGCCGCGGTCCCTGGTGCCACCTAGTGGCGCCGTCCGGCAGTGCTCGGAGCTGGCTCCCGGGCCGCCCTCCGCTCCCTTCAAGCCAGAGCAGGGGCCCCACCGGTCATCACATGAATCTGACTCGGCCCACGAGCTCAACCTGGGGCGTCCGCGGGAGGCAGAGAGGGAGGGACGGGGCTTGGATCCGGGGAGAAGATCACATGCTGGCCCTGCCAGTGGCCAGTCACTCGGACACCCCTGCAATGCAGAGGGGACCCCAGACGGAAGCCCCGCTGAAGCCATCTCCATGGTGGGGCCCACGGAGTTCCAGGCCCTCGGAGTGCAAGTGGGGGCGTCTGGCCATCCAAATCAGCCTGCTGTGATGCCCGCCCAGGCTCTCACCACGGTGCTGGGCCCATCACTGCCGTCCACTCTGAGACTGTTGGGCAGGGCACAGACCCGGGCCTCCCAGCCAGAGGGCAAACTTAAAACACGTCCCGTGTCAACAAGACGGCCTCACCTGAGGTCCTTGTTCTCCAAGCCCCTTTGCATACACGGTCATGCCCAACAGCGGGGCTGTCCACCCAGAAGCTGCTTGCAATCTGGGAGCTCCTCTCACCACCCCCAGCTGGCCCCTGCAGCAGCCGTCCTGCCTGAGGCCCTGCACCCAAGCAGTCCGGGCACTGAGTGAGTGACCAGTGGAGGGGGAGATCCGGTCCCAGAGGAGCCAGTAGGCGCGCGTGTTGGGGCCTAGTGCAAACGTCCCAAGGAGGAGACGAGATTTCAGGGCGTGCCGTAAAGCCGTGATGTGAGTCCCGGGCCCGGTATGACATCCCTTTGTGTCCTTGGGGATGGACGAGCCGCCCCAGCAACGCCACAGCAGTCTCCATTCACGGGGCCTGCGGGCCAGGCTTTCAACGCAGAGCTCCATCTGACCTTCTCAAGCCCACACGGGGGCCCAGGCTATGCGAACCACTGGGGTGGAAAGACCAGGGTTTCTGTTTGTTTTTTGTGTTTCCAACCATTGTGCACGGACACTGGACTCCAGGAGAGCTGGCCCAGAGCTGGCTGGGCCCCCAGAGCCCCGTGCAGTCCCCATAATGTCTGGCCAAGGAGGGAGCGTGTGGTGACTCCGTCTAGAGCAAATCCCAGTTCCCTGCCCTAACAGGCCGCTCACATCTAAGAGGCAGGCTGGTCCCTGGCTGAAGGACTGAGCAGGGCCAACCTGCAGCTTCAGGACGCCCATTTCCTAGGACGTTGCACGGGCACCCTGTTCCGTGCATGAGCCACACAGCACCCCTGCGTGACAGGCGGGCCTCCTCCTGGAGATGCACTCCCCGGAGCCACCCTCGGCGTCATGGTCTGCCGCGAGCAGTGGCCTTCACAAACGACAGCAGCAGCTGCCTCCAAGTGCTGCCGTGGGTCAACTCCCTAGCACAAGGGGTGCGGCGGCTGTCCTCCCATTTCCCGGGGGGCCCCCAGAGGCCCAGGGTGGAAGGGCTTTGCAGAAGGGCCATGCATACGCACTGAGCGGGAATGAGGCCTCCTGTAAGGCCGCCCCCCGGCCCGGGTCTGGGTGGGCTGAGGGCCTGGCTGCTCCATGAGCCACAGGGACCATCCAGACCCACCTGTGGGTCCTGCCTGCCCCGGGCTGGGGCTCAGCGGAGGGAACGTGGACACCATCAGACTCGGGGTACAGTGCGCTGAAGAGGCACCCAGAGCTTTGCCAGCCGCTAGCTTCCTGCTCCTGTGTCGGGCCCAGCATCAGCAAGAGGAGGACTGTGGGCCACGCTCAGAACCCGGGCTCTCCCCGAGACCACGAGCACCTCAGGAGAAGCATGGGGGGTCGGAGGTGGCGGAGGTTCCTTCCTCCCAAACCCACCTCCCGCCATCTAGTTAGGGCCACTGGCCTCCAGGGGAGACACAAAACACTTTCTGGAAACACTGTCCATCTGCACCTTAGCCTACTATGCAATCCCTGTGGCTCCCGCCTCTAGGACTCTCCTGGTGGTGTTCTCTGAAACGCCCCGTCCTCTGGAAAAGGGGCTCTGGCCCCGTGTACCCCCATCTTATCCCTCACAACAGTACCAGCCCAACGGAGGATTTAGTCCAGAGACAAGAAGACTGGCCTCAAGTTCCCACGTGCAGCTTATCCTGACCCCGCGTGGGGCCTCTCCAGCCCCCTATCACTTCCTCGCTGATGCAGGGCGGTGGCGGGTCACCCCCTGGGGCCTTCTCCTTTAGAGCTGGTCTGGCTGCTGAGGAAGGCCAGCTTCGTAACGGATGTCTCCTGTCGGAAGCTGCATCACCCCCAGGGGACCCCTGTGTTTGCGGGGAGTCCCTGACCTGTGCAGTGGGCAGAGCCGGGCCGGAGCTGGTTCGATGCCACCGTGGAGCAGCCCCAGGCCCTGGGGGTCTCAGTCCACACCAGGAAGGCGGGCTTCCAGAACTTTCCTGAGCCCCCAGCAAGGCCTGGCAGACTAAGGTCCTCATCTTGCTGGTCTACAGGGCAATGCTGGGACAGTGAGGGAGGTGGAGGTGTCAGGGCATGGAGACTTACTTCGGACTGACTTGGGAAGGCCCATAAGAGGCCGTGTGACTATGAAAGTTTATGGCTCACATGCCCCCTGGCTCTGGCAGGGGCTCCCAACCCCGAGGCCATGACACCGCCCAGGAGACCTGTGGCAATGTCTGCAGAACGTCTCGCTTGTCACACTGGGACACTGAGTTAGTGGAGGCCTGGGATGCTGGGTGACACCTGAGCTGCACCAGGAGGGTGACCGGGCGCAGACGCCTCCATGCAGAGCTTAGGAAGCCTGAGTGACCCAGAGAGAAGTCGGCACTGAAATGACAGCCACCGTACAGCCGACCCTTCCGCGGTGCTGGCCAAGGGCAGGGCGGTTCCAGCCACTGTCCACGTACGAATGGGTCACCGAGCCCACAACTCGCAAGCGGATGCTGCAGGCTCAAACGTGTCCCCCAAAGACAGACTGAAGTCCCAGCCCCTGGTACCTGCGAATGGCCCCTTATTTGGAAAGACGGTCTTTGCAGATGTGAGCTGGTTAAGATGAGATCGAAACGGGGGAGCCCTAAATCCGGTGTGACGGGTGACCTTGTGAGGAAGGGGAACGCCACGGGAAGACAGAAGCGCAGGGAGAAGACCGCGTGGAGACTGGACTGACGTGTCCCCAAGCCCAGGAACACCAAGGATCACCAGCAGCAGGGAAGCCAGGACGGCGCTTCCCGGAGTCTCAGAGAGACGGTAGCCCTCGGACAGCCTGCTCGCGGCCTTCTGGCCTCCAGACTGTGGGAGACTTGTTTCCAGGGCCCCCGTGTGAGGCACGCGTGTACGGGACAGCCCCCGGACACGAACACAGTGGGTAACACTGCCCCCATGTTGCAAAGAGGGAAACAGAGGCACAGAGACACTCAAGGGACCTGCCCGGGCTCACTCAGTTTGGCACAGCCCCACCCTTCAGCCTCCTGGACACTTGCACTTCTGACCAAAACATGGGGGTCAGCGTTTGGCTTTCCTGGGGTTCTGTGGGGGGCCGTGTCAGGCTATGTCTCTTTGATGCCATGGTTCGGGGGGGTGCCCAGACCTGCCGTGGTCACTACATTGGGTAAAGTCCCCCACAGTGGCCGTGCCCAGGCTCAGCAGGCCAGGCACCCCCAAGAGACAGAAAGGAGAAAGGAACAAATCGACTTCAAATGTTGTGGGGAAAATACTGCCAAAGGGCCATGCGATGTCCCCGATGAGAAACCCCTCAGTGGAATTACTGCTTCCCCTTCTGGCATGGCGGCTCTGCCCCCGGGGAAGCGGTGAGGTCACTCCTGTGGGCCGGGCCTCTCCCAGAACCCCTGCCGGCCGACCATGACCACGGCTCTGACCCTGGCGGGTCGCCGCTGGCCTGTGACACCAAAACCAAAGACCTGCCCTCTCCCGAGCTGGGCCAGGCCCTCCCGCAGCCGCGGGCATGCTGTCCGTGGAGGGGCACGGCCTCTCCGGCACAGAGGAAACAGAACAGAAAGACGCACTGTCAACGCCGCACTCCGAAACAGGAAGCCGGGTGCGCGCTGGTCCGTCTGCAGCCGCAAAGCCTCTCCAAATGCTGCTTTCGCAGTAGACCGGGGGAGCGGGTCCCCGGGGGCGGGGCCCCTTCTCGAGCGGCCAGGGCTCTGGCTCTCCCAGCAGGTGGCTAGCTGGCGCCACCAGGTGTCGGAACGAGGGTACTGCCAGTCCCGGCCGGCGGCTCTGCTCAGCCACAGCGGGAGGAGGGGCAAGACTTGGTGAGCTGCGGGCACATGCAGAGAGCCCGGTGCCCT
The DNA here is from genome assembly GCF_022355385.1 of Mustela nigripes. Taxonomy (NCBI): domain Eukaryota; kingdom Metazoa; phylum Chordata; class Mammalia; order Carnivora; family Mustelidae; genus Mustela; species Mustela nigripes. Next base: position 2,758,495 of record NC_081572.1, on the reverse strand, counting down.
CAGACCTTGCCACCAGCAGTGCGCTGGAGGAGAAATGGGGTCTCCAGAGGGGGCGAGGGGGAGGGGCGCAGGGGAAGAGGGTCCACTTGGTAGCGGCTCAAATTTGGCTCGCGCCTCCTTGGCCTGTGCCAGGAGAGCAGACGACCCGCAAACTGGACAAGTGATAGTGACTCATTAGCCCTGATGTGCGATGATGGCTTAATTATTTTTCTAACTGGGGACAGCCACTTTCTGACAGCAGGTGCAAATGAATTTCTCCACTGTTTTAAGGAGTGATTGGCCCAGGACAGGCAGAAAACTGGAAAACCTAATTAAACCAGGAGCTTGTGAAATAAATGGAGTGGGGCGTTTGTTTGCTTGCCGCCGACGGGTGTTAACTGCTCCCCAGAGGCGGAGGGCTCCTGCCAGAGTGGGCATGGGGGCTGGGGGCGGGGGAGCCACACGGGGTGACAGGGACCCCACCTGAGCAGCACAGGGAAAGGGGGTTTGGGGGCTTGGCTGCTGGGCTCACGGGCTGTTTCGGCTATGACTGTGGTCAGCTTTGGCCCTCAGTTTCCTCATCTATAAAAGAGAGAGAGTGAGGGTGGAGGGGTGGGCGCTACCAGGGAAGCGTCTTGCTTCGGGGTCAGACAGCTGTGGGTCGGATCCGGCAAACCTGCCTGCTCTGATGTGGGCCCAATTTATCAAACCCCAGGAGGGAGCCTCCATGTCCTCTTCTCGAACACGGGACACAGCAGGGCTGCCGGGAGGTGGCACCCCCAAAGCTCTCCGCAGAGGTACCTCCCTGGCCGTGCTCAGCCGAGGGACTGGGTGGCCACCAGGATCAGCAATCCCGGAGAAGCCACCCACTCCATTGTTTAGAGGCTGACGTCCCACGACGGGGACAGCAGCCTGGCCGAGAGAGGAGCGCAGCTGGGGCACGGAAGAAAAAGCTGGACTTTCTGCCTCCCTTTGGGCCCCAATCAGATCTCTGGGGACAAACAGGACCCTCGCCTGCCCATCCTCTTGGCTCACAGGTCCCGAGGACCTGGAGGCTGCTCCAGTGGGACCACATGGTCCTCGAGGCCCCTGGCTGGCACGGCTGGCACCACTCCCCTGCACTTGTTGGCTCCAGGTGCAGCAGGTCCCCAGGCAGAGCCACCCCTCCATCACTCCTCATGCAGATTAGAGCAGGGCGGCCCCTCCAGGGGGCTTTGGATGCCTCCTCAGGGTCCCTTGCCAGCACCCAACATGCCCACTGACTTCCTATCACTGACACCCCCAGTCACTCAGCACCCCCCAGTCTCCTGCCTGTGCTGGGCGGAAACATCTTGCAAGGACTTTAATGCTTCTGGCTTCTCTCTGTGTCTTCCGGGCAGGGCCTGCCCAGCCCCTCCCCGTCTCCTGTCACTGCCCACTTCCCTTCCTCTCTAGCAACCCCCCTGGGCACATGTTCTGGAGGCTTCTGTCTCCAGAATCGTCTCCTCCTTCTAACATTCCCACCAAAAGGCAGGGCCCTCCCTCCAGACGAAAGCCCCCAGGAGACCGAGGAAGGGATCGGGGAGAGAAGGAGGCTGAGGACCCCTCGGGCAGCGGCTGGGGTGGGACAGAGAGGAGAGTCCCCACAGCTCTGCCGGCCTGAGCCAGCTCTGCCTGGGGAGCGGATGCCCGGAGCTGGGCCACAGCAATGTCAAGGAGCTGCGTGCCTCAGCCTGGGTCCTCGAGGCGTTCATATGGATGCATGGGCTGACGGTGTCTCCCAAGAGCCTGACATTACCTCTCCGCTGTGCCCAGGCCAGCAAGCCGGCCTGAGAATCACAGGAACATGAACGGACACCAGGGTTGGCCCGGGAGAGGCCAAGAGGGGACCCGTGTTCTCACCTCTACTTGATCTACTCTGACCCTTGGTGTCCCTACGCCCTCTGCCCAGCCCTGTTCCTGGGGCGCCTGTGCAGGGAACCCCCACCCCCATGTCCGTCCCACGGCTTCCAAAGCCCCAGCGGGCTGGTGCAGCCACACTCACCTTCCCATCCCCGGAGCCCAGCAGCATTTCTACCAAGCACTCTCTTTTCGGCAACGGCCTCTTTCTTATGTGGGCATTTGATCTCCCACCTGGAGTGTAAAATCCCAGGACACGAGACAGAGGGTATCCAAAAGAGCAGGTGCTCTCGGACCGCTGTCCCCGGCGGGACCCGACACCTGCTCTAGCCCTCAGACCTGAGGTTCTGTGAGGACCGCCCAGCCCCTGGCACCGGGTCAGGCTGGGACCCCGAGCGCACGGGTGCAGGCGGGTGCTGCCACAGGGCAGGCAGGTGCTCCCGATTTCCCCCACAACGGCCCTCAGTGCTCTTGTCCCACAACCGGCTTCTCTCCAGCCTGGAATCATAAACATTTTCAGACGCGCAGAAAGGCTGAGGGAGTCTGGGAGGGGCACTGTCCACCTGCCACCTCGACTCCAACCCTGACGTTGCACTACACTTGCTCTCGCAGTCCTGCCCGTCCCCGCCCCTCGGGCCTCCACCCGCCGCGTCAGTGCCGGTCACGCTTCGAGCGCCAGCCGCAGACCCCCGCGCGCCCCCCCCAGATGCTCCAGCCTGTTCTTCCCCAACTATGGCTCAGATTTCGTTTACAGCTCGTCTCTTCCTTTGAGAGAAAAATGTGCCCGCCCTGAAATGCACAAATCCCAGACTGGATGAGTCTGCAAACGCACACCCCAGTCAGCCCCGACCTGTCTAGATGCTGACCTTGACCACCACCCCGCCCCCCAACCAGGAAGCGTCCTCACCCCTTCCCAGGGGAAAACCTGCTTTAACTTTCCCGCACGGCTGATGCATTCTGCCTCTTCTAGACCCGCTTGTGAACGGAACTGTGCTCGTCTGTGTCTGGCTTCTTCCACCGAACAAACCGGGCCGGAGGCTCATCTCTGTCCTTCTAGGTCTTCGGATGGACGTGCTCCTTTCCCACTGCTGCGTAATATTCCCTGAACGAGTGTCCACAGTTTATCTACTGATGCCCCTGCTGATGGACACTTGGGCTGCTTCCGTGTCTGGATAGAACTATTAGGAACATTCTTGGTTTCTTTCTTTTGTTTTCCCCCAGAAACTCTTTTCTCATTGCTTCTTTGCAAACTGCTTCTTGAGGTCCTCGGGCTAGAAACAGGTGAGGGAAGGCAAACTTCCCCCCTTCCTCTCGTGGCTGCTCCAGAAACGGAAGCAGCCCCAGGCCCCGCACCACCGCTCTGCTGGGGGCCCTAACGCTGCACCATGTCACCCTCCACTTGTTAGGGCTGGCCCGTTCCAACTACGCTCCTGCAACACCCTGGCTTTCTGTGTCTGGGGAGGACAGCCACCCACATCCTGGGACCAGTGAGGACCATGCCCCTCGACTGCCTTGTTCCTTCCTCCAGGAAATCACTTTACTCCAATCTTGGGGCCTTGTGGAAAGGGAGATGTGCCCCCGGACCTACAGAAGGACAGGGACAATTCACCAATGCCCTCACCTCCTAGCCTGCCTACAAATGTTATCGGGATCGTTCTAGCTATCTTCCTGCTTCTACCTCCCAAAGGTCATTACCCAACTGCAGAGAATGAGCTCTGCCAGGAGACAAGGTGACCCAGAGTGTCCTGGGAACACGACACATTTGCTTAAGCAGTCGGCCCACTCCATGGACGGGTTGACGCCAGTGCAACGGGCTGGATGTTTGAACGCGTGTCGTCCCCCCAAACTCATACGCGATGGTATCTGGGGGTGGGGTCTGGGAGGTGATTATGGTTCGATGAGGTCCTGAGGCTGGGGTCCCCATGAGGCCATCAGTGTCCTCTTTGGTAGGCCCCGGTGCTCTCTCTGCCGTGGGAGCACGCAGCAAAAAGGCAGCTGTTCCAAGCCAGGACGCCGGCTCCCACCAGAAACCACACCGTGGTCTTGGACCTCTCAGCCCCCAGGATCGTGCGGACAGCTGTCGGCTGCTTAGGCCCAGTCGGTGGTGTTTGCTGACGCAGTCGGAGCTGAGACACCCAGCAGTCCTGAGTGTTTACTGAGTACCTTCATGTGGGGGCAACGTTCCGGGCGTTGTGGGGGACCCACGAAGCAGGGGACACAGACCCTATAAGCTAACAAGGCAGACGGGCGTGAACTTCCGCAGGAGCGCTTGTGGGAGCCTGCTGAGTGATGAAGGGGGTCGCAGACCCACGGACGCTTACCTGCATCCACACGCACCCATGTGCGTTTAATAAAAGCAACAACACAGACCTCTTGAACGAACAAATTACCCACCCGTCAAAGAAAGGCCTTGGAGGACCTGCCCTGTTGTTAGGAGGTCACCCCCGAGGCGGGGTGGGGAGGGACAGGCACGTCCACGTTTCCTCCGGGGTTTCCTCCGACCTGCTTCCCTAGTGTGGAAGTGCTCCGCCCGCTCAGCCTTCCTGCCCCGAGGAAGCACACGACTCTGCCGGACAGACAGACGGAAACGCGCACTCACTCGCAACGCAGGACGTCTGTCGGGCCCGCGACGGCTTGGATTCGAACCAGAAGGCAAGAGTTGTCTGGAGAACAGCGGGTCCTCTTGGGAATGGGGGACATGGAGGAGGAGGCACTTCTGCGGAGCTGCAGGGGAGAAGGGGGCGCGGCAGAACCCCACGTAGGCACGAGGGAAGGCAGGGGCACAGGGACCCTCCGAGGAGCCCCGCACGCAGGCCTTCATTTGGTAGGAACACAAGCAACGGGGAGTCATTCCTCTTCGCTGGCATCGTAGGGACACCGGCTGTGCCGCGCACTGGGCTGGGGGGAGACGCGCCCACCAGCTTGTCCACTGCACGGGCGCCAGCAGCTGGCATGTTCCCGCCGGCCTCTGACCCACAGCTCCAAGACCGTGCGAGGCGCGTTTGTCCCCAAGGTCTCTACTGCCCCGTCAGCGACGTGGGTGATGGGAGGCCAGTGGGGGTGAACAGCCATGTGTGGGCACAGCGATGGCCCCAGGGAGCACCCGGGGCACCGGCGATTTCCAGACCCTGCTGCCGTGGAGAGAGGCGCCCCACAGAGGGCAGCTCAGGACGGCGAGGCTAGTCCACCAGCACCACCACGGAAAGAACTCACACAGCACAGACCCTCCCCCTGACCCGGGAGGTGCCGCAGCGTGTCCAGGAGCGAGTCCGTCCCGGGCTCAGGCTCCCAGACCCCAGACCCCAGGAGGCAGGACAACGTGGCCAAGGGAGCGCCTAACGCACAGATAACAACCAGCATGATAACAGGTTAACCTGAGCTGATAAAATAATCACCATCATTTTTCTTGAGTTAATGGTCTTTCCTGTCAAGTAATCCTTTTTTTCTTTTAATTTATTGAGGTGAAATTAACCATTTTAAAGCAGACAATTCTGTGACGCGCGCTACCCCGTCTGGAGACACTTCCACCGCCCCACAGTAAGACCCCTTACCTTTCAGGCAGTTCCCCCCGAGGCTCTCCCTGCCTCTGCCAAGCCCCCGCCCGGCCACTGCTACCGCATCTCCGTGTCCTTGCCTGTTCTGGGTTCCTCATGTAAAAGGATCGTCCACCGCAAGGACTTTTGAGTCTGGCTTTCCTGCATAGGCGTTCTCAGGGTTCTTCTACGTGTAGGGGGAACTTTACCCCTTTTGATGTCCGAACGCCCCTCCTCCATACGGAGACACCACGGTTTTTCCTCGCCCGCTGATGGACATGTGGGCGGCCCACATCCTAGACGCTGCGGTGTCCGCCTCTCTAGGGCAGTACCTGTTCTCGGTTTTGAGAAGGTGCACATCTAGGAGTGCAGAGCTGGGTCATATGGCATTTCTGTGCTTCTGGCTCCTGGAGGAGTCATGGCTGTTTTCCAGAGCGGCCGCAGCACGTTACGTTCCCACCAGGAGCGCACGGAGCGGCACGTGGAGTGCTCTGATCTCCCCCACCCTCCCCAGCACTTGTTACTACCTGTTTGTTTTTATCCTAGTGGCGCATAAAGTGGCTGCCAACAAACTCTCCAGGTACTTGACCTTCCGAAAACCGTCAGCGGCACGCAGGGGCCGCCGGCACAGTGCCTCCTGCCCATATGGAACATCCTGAGCAAGAAGTGAAGCAAAAGGGCAGGGAGCCAGGAAGTGTCGTGTCAAACCCCAGAGCAGGTGGGCTCTTGACCCGGAGCTGGCAGCCGGGGCTCAAGCCCCCTCCCCAGACAGGGAGGGCTGGACCCCGGAGCTGCATCTCCTGGTGTTGGCCTGGGGCTTGTGGGTTTGGGGTGACTTGTCACATGGCAAGAAACCACTAACACACAAACCCAGGTGAAGCGGCACCTCCTGCCCAGAGCCGTCCCCAACGCCACACACAATGCCTCGTGCCTCTGCTGGCCTGTGGGCTGCCGTGAGCCTCCCGGGGCAGGGCTACCACTACTGGCTGCTGTGTCCCTGGCAGCAGGCAGGTTTCCTCCTCCCAGATACGAGCAGGGGTAATAGGTACCACCAGGGTGCGTCTTCCCATACCCTGGGGACCCGGCACCGCCTGGCAGCATCTCAGCGTCTGTGTGTCACGGTCCGGCTCCCTGAGAGCTTCCCATGTGTGTTCGAGCTTCTGAACCCATGGAAGCGTCCAAAGGCAGAGGGCTGGGGGAGCAGGGAACCTTGCAACACGGCACTGGTTAAAACACAGATGCCCAAACCACCTCCCCACCCTCGTACTTGTATCGCCTACAGTTAACCCGAGGCCCTCTTGGGCCCAGGACCTTTGCACACGCTGCTTCCTCAGCACAGAACATTCATGTCGTGGAGACAACCCAGCCTCCAGGCACCAGCTCTGGGGGCTCTCTGACCTCCCTCCAGGCCAGATCAGGGGTCCCTCCCCAAGGGTCCCCTCTCCTGGCCCCTCTTCCTCTGTCCTACAGCCACCTGCCTGCTTGCCTGCAAGTGTGTGTGTGGCCCCCACATCCTTACCCACCCGACGAGGCTGCAAATCCTCGAGGGCAGGACCAGAGTCGGACTCTCGTGTGTATTTCCGTCTCCTATGGTGCTCTGACACAGAGCATTCATTCGCCAGCAAGTAGTTACTGAGCACCGACTGTGTGCCAGGCCCACGGAGGAGCCAAGCCGGAGCCCCCCCAGCCTCTCATCCCCACCAGCCTCCCCCTGCAGCACCGAGCCACAGGCAGAGAAGGGAGGCCACCTCTGCCCTGTTGTTCAGCTGTTCCAGGAGAAAAGGAAGTTGGGCGTTTTCCCAACGGCTCTGCTGATTTCTAACAGAATAAGGGAGGGAGAACGGCCCGAAAATCTCTCTTGCAGATGGAATTTTTTAAAAGGTAAGAGAGACCAAAACAAAAACCCAGACCAGCCCAGACCAGCCTTGTCGGGGACGGGGGCTCACGCGTTCCCCTTCCTGGTCCGGGTGTTGTGTGAGATGTGTCCTCCTCCAACTAAAGTGGGGGGCAGGGGGCGGGGGCTGTGAGGCTGTGTGCTCTCGGTTTCCCGGCCTGGAGTCCGAGTCACCCTGAAGGAAGGTGCTCAGCCTCTGAGTGAGAGGCCAGCCGGGTCTGGTTCTCCTTGAAACCCCGCTGCAGCCCTGAGGCACTCTGAACCCCCATCGCCCGAAAGTCGGGTGCATGGTGGGGCGTGGGGAGAAACCGCAGCACAGAATGACCCCCGCCCCTCGGTCCTCAGATCAGCCCGGGAACCTGCAGGAAGGGCACCCACAGCTCCCC
>NC_081572.1:2648990-2750725 GCF_022355385.1 Mustela nigripes | reverse complement strand
GGGAAACAGGTGTTCACCGGGAATAGGGCTAATCCAAGGCCGGGGCAGGGCAGGGCAGGGGAGGGGAGGGGAGGGGAGGGGCGAGCCCCGCTGCTTCTCTCCCTTCTGCAGGCTCACCCCTCGGTGCGGGGAGTGCAGGCGCTGGGCAGCCAGCAGGGCCCCCACCCGGGAAGCGCTCACGCCTGCACGCCCAGCCTGCGCCAGGCTCCCAGGCCCCGGCCCGCAGCCGCTCGCTCTGGCTTCCACAGGGCACGCGGCTGCCGTCACAGGGCACGCGGCTGCTGGGCCGTCTGCGGCACAGCGGCGGCCCTGGGCCCCGTGCCCTCGGCAAGCGGCCCCGCCGGCCCCACGTGGGCTGCAGGCAGAGATGCTGGGACCTGCCCAGCTGCCCTGAGCAGGTGGCCAGGGGCTCTGGGGAGCAGGTGTGGTGGGCGCAGACGGGCGATCTGAAGCTATGCAACGGGGCAGGCAGGATGGTGCCCCCTTTGCTGGGGCATACACGGGACAAGGCAGAGAGGTAATGCAGGCTGGGCTTGGGCAACCTTGCCTAGTGGCTCTGCCCAGGGCCTGCTGCACCCCACAAACGCCCAGGCCCCCTGCCTAAGCCCCTCTGGGGTCCCACTCCTGTCCACAAGAGGGCCTTGCCGGCAGCATTTTCTAAGAAAACGCAAATCAGCAATGGCCTTGCTGAGGAATGAGAGACCCCAAAGAAATCATCGTAAACAAAATGTCTGTCACCATGGAGACCATTAAAAATAGCTTGCCCACCCCACCCCCTTCTTCCTGGGTAACGTACAGCTGAGAGCCTTCACACCACATTATTATTACTTTTTAATGATGGGTAATCTCCTTCCCGCAGGAAGACGGATCAGCGCACAGAACTTTCAGGACGGAGCCTCGCTTTAGGATGCATTTCCCCCGAGCCGCTGAAGGTGGGCCGTGCGTGGGCGACAAGTTTCTGGCATGGTCCACCCCGTCTCTTCCTCCTAGCCTCTCCGTCCGTCCGTCTGCCTGTGTGCTCCGAGGTCACGCGTGGATCCCAAGAATGCAGACAGGGGAGGCTGGGCCTGGCGGGGCTGAGAGCAAGTGGTGCCCTGGAGAGGGCGCGAGAGAAGAGGTCGGTCCCGAGGAGGAACCAAACACCACCAGTTCTCCTGCTGGAGAGCAGCCGGCTCCGGTCTCCGCTCCCACGGGCACTGATGCGGTGGCATCTGTCCGCCCGGCCAGGCACCTCCTAGGAGGAGCAGCAGGATGTTTGGCTGGCCTGTCACCCACTGCTGGCCTGCACCAGCAGCCTCTGCGGCTCACCACCTCTCATGGGTGAATCAGCCCACAGAAAATCCTATCCACTGGACTGCAATGTCACCAGCAGTGACCAGAGTCTGGGCACTCAGGTGACTTCGGAGACCACTCAGAACCCGAGGTCGCACCTGTGAGGCCTGCCAAGCCTCTGCCTGGCCTCATGCCCCACAAAGCAGGACAGAACTTTTACACTGTCTGGAAAGCCCAGGTGGGTTCCAAAGAGACAAACCCCTAACTCATAGAACTCTAGCCGCGGAGGGGAAGGAGGCACAGTCAGGCGCGGACGATGGAGGATCTCCTCGGGGGGCCGTCTACGGGTGCTGAGGGCAGGAGGGAGCCACACCGCAGACCCCAGAAGGAGCTCCCCACCCCGGGAGCCAGCTCCTCCCGCCTCCCAGGACGCAGAGACAGGACAGTGGGCTGTGGCGGTGCCAGGAGGCCAGGGGCTGGGGGCGCGGGAACGGAGGGCTTACTGGGGGCAGCGCTTCAGTTTGGAAAGGTGAAGAAAGTTCTGGAGGTGGACGCTGGTGATGGTGGCCCAACAACGTGAGTGTACTCAACGCCACTGAGCCTCACACTTAGAAACGGTGAAAATGGTCATTTATGTTATGTATATTTCACCACAGTTTCTTAAAAAGGAAGAAAGTCTCTGGGTCGGTCGCCCCGTACATGGCACCCGGCGAGGGGTCAGCGGCTGATTCTCCCTCCCTACACACACACACACACACACACACACACACACACCACACACACACACACACACTGTCAGGTTTTCCACACTAAAAGTCAGCCAAGTTCTTTCTATAGCAAAAGAAGGGCACCTGCCCCCGATTTTTTCTCCACCAGATAATCTAGCGCAGCTTCCGGAGAAGGACCCCTGCTGTGCCCGGCCGAGCTGACAAGAGGAGGCTTCTGGGAGCGAGAGCCGCTCAGCGCTGCTCACCTGGTACGACCAAGGGGCACACGGTGTGGGCCAGCCAGGCGCCGCCCACAGACGCCCACACCCGCGGCGGGCAGCCGGGCGTGTGGCTCAGGCCCCCACCAGCAACCCAGCTCCGGGGCGGTGTCTCGGCAAAGATCCAGAGGGGCCCTCCAAGGGGACAGACCTGAACCATGACGGGGAGAGATGGGAAGGGCTGTGCCGGGTGCCCACAGCGTCCCTGAAGTCTGGTGACATTGCACCCTGCTCAGAAGGAGACCTGAGTGAGAAGTCGCCCCGCACAACGTAGCACGGGGTCTGACGGAGGGTGCAGGCCTGGGGGCCGTGATCTGGCTCACCGGGGATGCAGAGATATGTTGGGGTGGCAGGTTAAGGGTGATGCACATTTCTCTGTGCTGACTTGGCTCGGGTCACAGCCTGGTCCCCGACACTCTGGCTCTGACGTGCAGCGGTCACACCCGGTCCGCCGCACAAACAGATCGGACGAGCCCCCACCCACGGTGGGTGATCTGGCTGCTGGGGCCGAGGGACTGGACGGATCACGCATCGCCCGTCCTCTGATGCCCTGCATTCACAGACCCATTAACCTGCCATCTCCTTCCTCACACCACTGCCCTGTGTCTATGGGCTGCGCTGCCACGTGTGTGTCCCCGTGTGTCCATGTGTGTGTCTGTGTGTGCACGCGTGCAACCCTGTGTCTCAGCCATATGCTGCTGTCACTTTAGATGCTCCCTGGGAGGCCTCCCCTGGTGACAGCCTGCAGTCCCGTCCACACTGTGAACCATCCACAGGGAGAGCAAACACGGCAGGCACCCTGCAAACATAGAATGCTGCCGCCGACCTGCCTCTGCGCTGCCCGTCTTCCTCCTGCAAATGGCAGCAGAGGGATTTCCAGAAAGCTCAGGCTGCCCCAGAGCTCCAGCACGGCCGGGACCCTTGTGAATGCAGGCTTCGTGGACAATGTCAGACCGGACCTTCCAAAGAGCCCAGCAAGCAACACGCGTGTGCCAGCTGTTAACCACGGAGGCCTGTCTGTGAGCAGGCGTGTGCGTGTACACACGTGTGTGTGCACATGGAACCCAGCGGCAGCCTGCGGCCCCTCGCACACAGCGCATGCAGCTCTGCCACTTCAAGCCTCATGGTCTCGGGGAAGCCCCTAACCTCTGACCCTTGGTGTCCTCATCTCCACGTGGGGACAGGCGACTCACCCCATCCCCGCCCCGCACGAGCCCCCTCACGGGGCGACTGTGAGGGTCAGATGTGTTGGCAAAGAAGACTAAGCACCAAGGAGCGCGGAGGCGTGGCTGTTCTTGCGCAAGTCCGGGTGCCCCTGGCACCCCAGGCCCTTCCGGCAGCGGACTCGCAAGGGATTAGCAGGTGTGTCTCCTTTTAGGCAAATCTGATGTTTAGAAGATGCGAAGCGGCTGATGATTCATTTCACAAACTTTCCCTTTAAGCGGAAAGAGAACGATCCCAGGTGCATTCTAAATATCCTGCCATTAAAAAAAAAATAACCTGTTGGGACGCCTGGGTGGCTCAGTTGGTTGGGCAGCTGCCTTCAGCTCAGGTCATGATCCCAGCGTCCTGGGATCGAGTCCCGCATCGGGCTCCTTGCTCGGCAGGGAGCCTGCTTCTCCCTCTGCCTCTGCCTGCCACTCTGTCCGCCTGTGCTCGCTCTCTCTCCCTCTCTCTCTGATAAATAAATAAAATCCTAAAAAAAAAAAATAACCTGTTTACCTACAAGGTTGTTCAGAACACAGGTGCAGCACGGGGTCAGGGACTGACCTCAGAAGGCCCTGGCCAGCTGGGGACCGGCGGGAAGAGAGGGGCCAGCGTCTCCAGGACGGCCCTGGCAGGCACGAAGAGCCCCTTGGCCGTCTTGCCCCCAGCCCTTCCAGGCCCTCTCCTGACGCTCGGGAGGCCTCTGGGGAGGGGGTCTCCGAGGGCAGAGTAATTCTCAGGCTGGCCCAGGAAAGCAGCGTGGCCCCCCTCCGCCGCCAGACTTTCTGGACAGCGCCCCCCATGCCTCTTCTACTGACTGACTTGAATCCATATTTTTCAGCTTCAGGGTTCATCTGAGCTCTGTGAGTCCTTCCAGCAAATCACTGAACCTGAGAGTGACTTCGGAACTCCCTGAACTCGAAGCTGCTGTCAGAAGTGAGGGTCACCTACTGTGCACAGCTGCCTCTCCGCCCTGCAGAGCGAGGCCCCCGCCCCGCTGGCCAAGCCCCAGGGACCTCTCCAGGCCCGCGTGCCACCCCCATCCAGTGACATCACCGGCCAGACCCTTGGCTCTGAAGAAAAAGCACAGTGTCAACAGCCCACGGCCGGAAGTGACAGAAAACGCCTTGTTCAGACGTGAAGCCGCAGGTGCCACCCACACACGGCTGGCACCAAGACACCGGGCAGGGAGGCCACCAATGCCGAGGACATGGAGAATGCAGGTTCTCACCCCAACAAGGGGATCCAAGGACTTCCAAACCCTGTGCAGGCCACACAGACCCAGTGAGACAGCGTGGCTTCAGCATGTGGCCCCAGGCAGCACCAGCGAGCTTCCTCCTCCTCCTCCCTGGGGTGGGGCAGGGGCTACTCATCTGGGGGAAAGAGGAGGGGAAAGAGAAGGGAGAAGGGAGAAGACGCAGGAGAGAAAGTCGGCAGGACCCCAGGGAGGCCCACAAGGCCAGGCAGGCTGTAAGGACCGGGCTCAGCTCTCTCTTTCTCCCTAGAGCCTCACCCCTGCGGCCGCCGCCCCCCCTTGGCCACACCCCCCTGGGCCCCTTCCCCTGACACCATTTTGGCTGCTCGCCACAGAATCACAGGTGCACCCCCCACACAGGGCTGGAATAATGAAGGACTGAAGGCGGCAGCAGCAAGCACGCCACTTTTCAAAGTGATGTGTCCGAGTGGAGCCACGTACCCCCACTTTATTGGGGTGTGCGGCCTGGACCTCAGGCGCGGGGCTCTCCCAGGGGCCCCCCTCCCCCCATGGGGGGCTTGGTGTGGGCAGTGAGCTGTCCAGACCCCACTCCACCAATGGTCACGCTCATCACGGATCCATCAAAGGCCACGGCCGCCCTCGGGGGCCAAGTCGGGCATGGAGCCAGCTGTGCCCCATCAGCAGGACCGAGGAGGGAGTGTGTCTGCTGTCAGCCCTGCGGAGACGGGCCACCCAGGAGGGAGCCGGCAGGGAGACAGCAGGCCTACGGGGGCCTCAGGCATGCATCAGCACCGGCCTTGCTCTGGGCGAGGCTGGTGTGGAGCCCGGGAGATGCCAGGGGGAGGCCGGGGGTCAGTCTCGGAATCCCTCTGAAGACAGGGAGGCCAAAGGAAGCCGGGGGGAGCAGCTGGGTGCAGGCTGGGGTGCACACCGCCAAGGGCTCGTCCCAGCAGCAGCCGCAGACGCCCGGTTTCCTTCTGAAGCCACTGGCCATCCTCGCTGCCGACCTGGTCAGGACACCTGCCCCTGCGGCACGTGTTCCAGCCCTCTTGACCTGTCCAGCCTCCCTGCCCCGGGGGTGGTAGTCCTGCTGGCTGTGCAGAGGACATCCCGGGGTGGACGGTAACCCCAGCTGCTGCAGATGACTCCGCCTGCCCAGGGTCTCTGCCCTCTCCCCACACACCTGTCCATGCAGCTGTCAGGCAGAAGTGCAGCCCTGGAAAGGTCCCCGGGGCCCAGCACTCGGGCTGGTCTACTCAGGCCAGGGGGACACGGGAGCCTTTGCCAGTGTCACAACTGAACACGGAGTGCAGCTGCTCCCCTATCTGGGTGCCGGAGCCAGGAACCGGGCCCCCCAGTTCCTCTCTCTCCACCTGCTGTGGACTGAACTGTCTCCCCAAAACTCTTATGCTGTTGCCTGCAGGGTCAGTATTTGGAGATGGGCCTTTGGGAAGGTAATTAAGGTTGACTGAGGTCACAAGGGTGGGGCCCTGACCCAGGAGGATTAGTGTCCTTGCAGGAAGCAGAGGGAATGCACAGAGGGAAGGCCACGTGGGGACACACGGCTGTCTCGTGCACACACTCCCTCACACGCACTCTTACACACCCATGCACACAGGCATGTATTTCTTTGAGGCTGTTTGTCCAGTGGTTTCACAAAGGCGGCTGGTGGCTGGGGCACGTGACCCAGGACCCAGCGCTGAGCCTGCTGGCTGTGGCTGTGGCTGCTGTGGCTGTTCAAGGACCACTGTGTCCTGCAGGGCCCCCAGCGGCCGCATGCCACCCCTCCTCCTCTGATGGGAGTCCAGGTTACGGGTCCCACCTGGCCTGAACACAGGCGGCTGCAAGGCAGCCCCCGGGACATACCCTGCCCCCCTCCCCTCCCTCTCTGCCCCCGTAGGAGCTGCTCGCCCATGGAGACACTGCACGGACTACCCTGTATCCACAGTCAAGCTGGGAGCCCCAGCTGAGCTGGAGGGACACCTGGGACACCCGGGGACACCTATCACTGTGTGAGGCATGGGAGGAACACACACCATGGGGAAGCTGCAGGCACTGGTGGTGGTTCTCCCACACAGCTCCCCTGGCACCCTGACAGTCACCCTCCAGGACTGTGGCCACCCACGGCCCACTTCTCCTGGCCCACTCCTTGGCCAGCATCTGGGGCCATCCCCAGCTGGCCTCAACTGTCCCTTTGTCCCCTTGCAGGGCTCCATTCCCCCCACACCACACCCAGAGGCCTGGCCGGGCGCACCCAAATCTCCCCTTGCTTTAGCAAGACCCACTCACAGAAGCCTCTCTGGTGGGCTTCATGATCAGGGACCGGGTTCCCTCCGAACGTGGTGACACCATCATCCACAGACCCCTGAGCGTGACCCATGACGTGTCAGACCCGTGGGGGCAGCTGATGGAACCTGGAACCAGGAAATGTTCCCATGCCCCAAGTTCCCACCCGCTCCCTCCCACTCCACCTCTGCCTGCCGGCAGCTCTCCCCCAGGGCCCTCCCCCAAGCGACAGTCCCCTTCCACTGTGGAGGCCACCAACCCTCACGCCTATGACACATACACACATGTGTGCTTGCACACACAGACACACACACACACGCACGCGCATGCTCCAGGGACGGTGGCCAGTGCCTGCTCCGTAACCACACTAAAGCCAGCAACCCACACCAAAACGCGGGGTATGGAGTAGGAGGCCAGTGGCCGTGGGGCTGGGTTCCCACACGCAGGGCCTGAGGTGCCCAGCCTGGACCGGTGAACAGAGATGGCCTCCCGGGGCCACACCCCACGTCAGCCTCCTCCCGGGCACCTGCCACACGGGGACCAGGACCTCCATTTCATAGAGGACAGACTGAGGCCAGGAGGGTCCGAGTCTTGGGTCACATGCTTTGTGAGTGGGAGCCAGGGTTGGACTCCAGCTCTGTCTCGGCTCCAGAATTCATGATACCTTCTTTTCTTTCTTTCTTTCTTTTTTTTTCTTTCAGGAGGAAAGGGACGATTTAAAAATTCAATGTAGCCTTTGACCTAGGTACCCATCCTCGTGATCCACCGCGGCCCAGTGCATGGATTCCCAGCCGTGGCCCAGGGGCTGGGCTCTGTGAGTCCAGAAGGGAGGGAGCACACAGATGGGCCACCATCACCGCACCCACCAGATGCTCCAGGAGGTGGCTGGGGGTGAACCCTGGTGTTTCGTCTGCTCCGGGAGCTGTGTGTACCAACTGGGTCTCCCCGGCCTGTACCCAAATGTCAGGGGCACTTCTGGCTTTGAAGCTGGTGTTTGGTTTCAGCCCAGCTGCTGGGAGAGCCAGAGGTTTGTTTGTTTGTTTGCAAAGGTAGGTCGGAATCAGGAGCATGAGCCCGTCTGAAACATCTTCTGAGAGGGGGGAAAAAAAAAAAAAAGAGAGAGAGAGAGAGAAGTGGACAACAGCGGCTCAAGCGCGCCTGAAACCATTCACCGCACCAGCAGATGGAAAGCCACGTCCACACGAAGGAGACTTTCCAACCCATAGTTTATTTTACTGTCCTTCTGAAGGGGCTCTAAATCAGAAAGGTGATTTCAAAATCAAATACGCTTTCGAAAGTGCTTTTGTTCCTACAGTATAAATATGAGTTATCCTATTCGATTCTCAACAAATATTATTTTTCATCTGCCAACAGACTCCCTCGGAAGAACACAGGGCATGAGGTCAGCACCGGCATGCGGACATGTGCACAAGGCACTACACCCGGACCGCTGCCCCGGCATCAGCCCGCGGACTCGCATTTGCCGGAAACATGGCAGCCACGTGTCAAAGATCAGAAATCACTTGAGATCTGTAGCCAGAAGGACAGCTTGAAATTCCACCAAATCAAAGAATCGTTCTCTACGGCCATGTAGAAAGACTGAGTCAGGTCTGAGCCCATGATCACAAGTGTGAGCCCACGAACACGAGGGACACGTTCTGGGCCCCGATGACAGGAAGCAGGACACAGAACCGGTTCGAACACACAGCGGATTCCCGTTATTCAGGGAACGTACGCTCTACAAAGTCGCCCCAGACAGAGTTGGCGAATGGCAAACACGAACCACCATCCTGGGCAAACACGGACTCAGGGTCCTACGGGTCTCTGGTCAGAGTTTTGTCCCCTCGTCAGTACACGGCCACCTTTTCACCATGTCAAAGGGTCATCCGCATTCTTGTCCAGCCGTCACCCAATCCCCCCCCCGACCCCGGGCCCCCACCGCTCTACCGGCGGTCTCTGTGAACTCGGGGACTCTAGGGACCTCACGGAAGAGCAGTCCTATCGGATGTGTCCTTTGGTGACAGGCTGGCCGCTCAGCACCACGTCTTCCAGGCCCACCCATGTGGCCGGTGACAGGATGTCCTTTCTTCTCGAGGCCGAATAACATTCCACCGTGCGGATGGGCCACCCCGAGTTCATCCATCCCTACGTGGGGGGACTCACATCTCCTCAAGACCCCACTTTCGATTGTTCTGCAGAAGTGGAATGTGGAGCCCTGGGTGTTTTGTTTTCTCTTCCCGGGAGCACCCCCGTGGAGCCTCACTTCTTGGGCCACCGGAGCCCACTCGGCTCACTGAGGGGCTATTCACGAGCGTGCGAGGCTTCTAGGACGGCGAGGAGTATGTCTGCGTTCGTTGCCAGAACATGCATTGAAGTGGTCACTCGTCGGCCTTTATTCACATGCAACCTGCTTGGCTCCAAAATGCTACCTTATTTGTTTGAAGTGGAAATAAAGGATAATTAATTAATCTGTTAATTATTCTTCCCTCCTTCCGACGAGCGCTGGTATCAAAGGCCCCGTGTCCCAGATGTGAAGGGAACAGATTCGTTTACTGATGAGGAACCAGGGAGATGCCCTAAGGCAGGGGAAGGAAAAAAATAGAAAAGCAAGCGTGGTACAAGCTTTCCAAAAGAGACCTAATTGGAATGATCCTAGAAATTCCACCGGCTCCTCTTCTACGAGAGACAAGTAGGTCTGTAGGACAGGCCCCACCACTGGCAAGGCAGGCTCCCTACAGATCTGTGCTTTAGGCTTAACTTGGTAAGCGTATAATGGATGTCATTAAATAAAACATTCCGAACACCAGCATCGCTTTCGGGATCCCTCTCTCGCGGTCCCCACTCCACCCCTGCATTAATTAGCCTGCCTCATGCTCTGTCCCTCCAAGTGCACGTGGCGGGTCCCACATGGGAGACAGACACCTCTGACCTGTCAGCAGTGGCAAAGTCAGCAAGCCCGCCCGTCGGCCCGTGCTCCCACAGACAGATAGCAGGATGCCCAGGTGCGACCAGGCAAATGAGGAGCAGGTGCCCCAGCATACTCCCTCTCCCCTACCTCTGGGCCAGGATACCTGTGCCACAGCCCCACCCCCACCCCGGCTACCCAGGTGTTGCATTCACTGATGTGGGGACCTTCCCTAAGCAAGGTGTCTGGGAATGGCCCCAAATGTTCACACATTGGCGTCTCCACCCCGTCATGGGACTTTGTAGAAATGGCGCGTAGGACCCGTCCCTGGGGCACAGGTTTGGCGATGTGACTGGCTTTGACCAGCGGGAGGTCGCCAGATGTGATTCAAAGCACCTGTGTGCCATTCTGTCTGTGCCTCTACCATGGGCAGCAGAACACCCCCGGGAGCTGCTGCCCCACACCTGGGACCTGGGCTGGCCCCGCTCCGAGCAAGGGGCCAGGCTTGGTCAACCCACAGCTCGAAGCCAGCCCTGCCTGGATAAGCCGACACCCAGCCGACCTGCCGACGCAGCTGGAGATCTGGTTCAGAAAGTCACTAGACCTGAACGAGCAACTCCTGGTCGGTGGCCCCCAGTGGAAATACGGGGCTCTGGTGGCAACCGCTTCATCAGCCTATCAATACACCAGCCTGCTGGGTGTGCTTCTGTTCAAAGACGCTTCTTTAACTCACTGTTGCTGATTCATGAACATCGAGCTCATGAGGACCTGGGGGACCCGTGCCCCTCAACTCTGAAGATGGAAAAATCCGCAGCTGTCGAAAACACTAGAGCAGGCTAAACCCACGAAGCCAGTCAGAGTCTCCGGACCCCGCAGCAAGGTAAACATCCCCGCGCTTCCATCCCAGTGGGACAAAAGCGTCCGTGTTCCTCCTGCCAGCCGCTACAGGCTCCGGCTGCATGACCGCTGCCAGAGAGCGCAGACAGGCTGCTCCTGGCCTCCACGGGCTTCCAAGTTCTCGGTGCTTCCTCCACAGCTAGAGGGGAGAGTCTCGGCAGCTGCTCCTACCCGTCAGCAGGGGTACTGTGAGCGGGCGTGGGATCTGAGGACTGCAAAGTGGGAGCAACCCCAGCCTCCCTGGCAGGTGCTTGAAGGGAGCTGGACCGGGCTCCTGAGTGCATATCTTTGCAGAACCGCAGACTTCTCGCCACAGAGACCAGACTGCAAGGGAAGCGGTGCTACCTTCTGGGTGACGTGGGCAGTAGGCAGCCCCATCCGCTCAGAAATCACAAAGTGGCCAGGGCCAAGAGTCAAAGAGCAGTGACAGCCCAACCTCACCGAAGAGCCCACAGAGGATTAATAGCTCATCTCCATCTTTACGAGCTCTGCTCCCGTCTGATGCTCCCGGGAGCATCCAGGAATTACATGAAAATTACAGGAATAGCGTGGGGCCCTCTGCTGTCCTTGGCACTCAGGGTTCTGGCCATCGGACTTTAGACAGGGGATTAGCCAGGAGGGCAAAGGGGCCCAGATATGTTCCGTATCTTACTTAGGAAACAGAGGATTAAAGTCGTGTTGCTTCAAATCCATATTAATCTGAACTTTAGGGAGCTCTCCCCTTGCTCAGGAGCACTGATAAGGAGAGAGCCGTTTCCGAGATGGGTTCTGGAGCCACAGGGGTCAGGAAGGACTGAGCACCCTGGAGCCCTGGGGGAAGCGGTGAAACCCTCAACGGGCGTCCGCTGCTCCGGCCAAGTGAGAATGCGAGATCCAAGCCAAACGGCGCACATGCCTATCCACAGACAGAAGTACGCATGAAGGGAGCACCTCTGTGTACGCAAGGCTCTTCTCAGAAAACAAAAGGGCGTGCGCTGCACAATCCCAAAGGCTCCCCAGGTTTCAACCCTGAACTTGTGCCCCTGGCTCCACACATACCAGCAAGGGCCACAGTGCACCCCTGAAACAACCGACTCCTGCAACGGCGACATTCCCTACTTCCCAGGCCCGGGAGGGAAGGAAGCAGGAAGAAGTGAGATGTGACCTGCGCCTCCGACTTTCTCTGGCACCTGTGTAAAGTCTCTGTCCAGAGCCTCTGTCTCACCAGACACGGCCTAACGGGGGTTCAAGCCTGGCATGGCCACATGGCAGCTTCGGGACCTCGGGCCAGTGGGTTCCCCTCTCTGGGGCTCACTGCACCCTCCACCTCATCGGGGGGGATCTGGGGTTAAATGAGTCCATTCAGAGGCAGTCCTCCAAGCTGTGCCCAGTGCAGAGTCGGCACACACGTCTGCTGGCCATCCAGGCTCAGATCCTGGGCCCCAGAAACCCGCTCTCAGGAGCCCACCTGCTCTGCCGGGTGCCAGCAGCCCCAGGAGCTCACGCCTGCAGGCTCCCTCCGCACAGACAACCCTTCCCACCCACGTGGCTCCTCCCTGAGGGCCCTCACACCCTGAGGAGAGGCTCCCTGCCACCCTGCGCGTCCCCCAGCCACCTCCTCCCACACCGGGCTCTGTGTACCCGGGAAGTGCAAAACAATTGTAATATTGTTCTGAGCCAAACATAATTAGGAAGGTAAATCTAGAACAACAGCTAAATCACATAATGCATTCCCAATCCAAGACGACGTCACTGGGGGATGTGTCAGGGTCTCGGGAGCTCCGCAGCACTGAAGTGACAGCTGTGCTCTCCCCTGGCTGTCTCCTGCTCCCCGCGCCCTCCCCTGCAGCCCGCTACAAGAGCAGAATGGGCTCCTGGCTTTCCCGGGGTCCACATGGAGCTCCCCGTGCTGGGCGGGTACACACAGCAGACGGGTCCTTCTAGAAAAGCCGGCAACCACACACCCAGCAGGAAGCGGACGGGCAGCTGCCACATGCCGGCACTGCAGAGACGTGTGGGGTGGTGCTGTGGGGGGGCCCATGTAGGGGGAGGCAGTGCCTTGGTGGGGGGGGGGGGGGGGGGGGGTGCCGGGGCGGGGGGGCAGCGCTCCCGCAAAGGCAGATCCCCGAGCAGCTGCCGGAGGCTATGCGGCAGTCCTCCTGACAGGCTAGGGAGGGAGAGAAATGTTCTGAAATGTGCGTGAGTGCATGAGTGTGTGTGTGCGTGCACACGTGTGTGCGGCTGCACAGAGGGGGATGGCTGTGTGCGTGCCTGAAGAAGAGCGGGGTCACGGAGGGGCCGGGCAGAGGCCGAGGGTGGCAGAGGGGACCCTCCAAGTCCATCTCCATGTGGCCAGAGGAGGGGACACGAGACACAGGTTCGGGTCACGCAAGGCAGGGGATCCAGAGGAAGAGAACGCAGCTCAGACTGGGCACAGAGGGGGGTCCCAGTCAGAGGTCTGGACTCCGGGCCACCCCTGACGCTGAAGCTCAGCGACCCCTTTGGCGGCACCCCGACTGCCACCCGGGGCCCCAGTGGCGCTTCTGCCTCCTGGGGGAAGGCAGGAGCAGGGAGCAGAACAGGACCCTGGCTGGACCCAGCCTCTTCTGCGCTGGCGCCCACCTTGGTTAGAACTGGAGGGTCCCGACGGCCCAGTCTGAACTGAAGTTGTGTTTCCTCTCACGGCCTGTGATGTGTGTGGCTTCACGCCTGCAGCCCCCACCCCACACCCCTGGATTCCCTGCACTGCTGCCCCCACCAGCTCCGGCACACCTCCCGAGAGGCCTGCTGTGACCGTGGCTGGCTCCTAAGACCTCAGAGACAGATGGCCTTGACTGACAGCTGCCCACGCACACTGTTCATTCACAGCTCCGTCGGGGTGAGGGGGGACGACAGGGTTGCTCTGCCCAACCCCCACCCCTTCCCTTTCCTCCCTTGGCTCCACCAGAATCGCAAAGAGATGATTAAATAAATAATGAGCACCGGCGCAGGAGAGCCCCGGGCACCTCTGAACTGAAGCCACAACCCGCTGTTGTCCTCCATCACCCGCCACCGGGCTCTGGGGGCACGGCGGCAGCCCGGAATCGGGGACACCCCATTCCCAAACACAATCTGGGGCAGAGGGGTGCGCCCTCTAAACGCCGCATCTCCCAGCACAGGGCGTCCTCAGAAGGCGTCTGGCCTGACTGTATTACCCTTTGAGGATCTGGAAAACCATCCATTTGTTCCCGCCCGCCAGCCACACCCATTCTTCTGCAACAAGCAAACCTGGGGAGACGCGGGGAGACGCACGCTCACGCACCCCCAACACCAACCGGACTCCCAGAGAGCCGAAGGGACTTGACGTTTCAAAGGAAGCTCTGTGTTCCCGCATGGGGTGAGTGTCCGTGGTGCTCCCACTCTGCTGGCCCCTGACTGATCTACACCCACAGGCCCAGCCAGCCCGAATACACTGGGTTTTACGGGTTCTCTTTCCCTCTTTCCCTTTCCCCAGCCCCAACTGGCTCCTCCACATGATAAAATTAAACGGAATAAAATCAGCCCCGTTTTTCACAGAAAGGTCTGGAAGGATCTGGAAGCAATCCATTTCCCCAGCTCTCCAAGATTAAATGATGAGCCAACGCCCCCCTGTGTATGGCTCGAGCCTCCCGGAGCAGAGGCACTCTGCTTTCTCCAGCTCATAATGCTAATCTGGTTCTCTGGGATCTCTGGAAACAGCTGGAAAAATTTGCCCCACACCACAGCACAGCCAGGCTCCACAGAGGTGGGCTCCTCTGCTCTCTGGGGCCTCCCATGTCCCCCTGCCTGGCCCAGGACCGTAACGGGCAGGCAGACTTGCTGGCCTGGAGGGCCATCCAGGTTGGGGTTGGGGGAGGATGCTCTTCTGGTGGGACCAGCGCCATCTCCCTGCAAACTTGGAAACAGACGCTCATCCCCAGGATGCTCTCCTCCTGACTCTGGGACAGCCGGGGCTCTCACATGTACGCCCTCCGCCCTCCGGAGGGGAGGGTTATCCCTGGGCAGGAGCAGAGCAGCGGCCTGGGGATGGAAGGCCAGGGGCGGAGGGAGGGCTGCGAGGCATCGCCCGGGAGCTCGCCTGCAGGGAGAATGAATGCGGACCGAGTCCCCACAGCGCAGTGCTCTGCTGTGTCCAGATGCGGGGCAGGGAGCTGGGGAAAGCTCTTTCTTTTCCTCCTCCCCAAACCACTGGCTTCCTTGCAAATTCCAGACTTCCCGTGATTTTAATTTTATGGTTCACATTTTCTGCCAGCAGAATCCCGGATGACAAGGTAGAAAGTCTGCCTTGATTAACTGTCCCTCTGGCGCTGAGGCAGGGCCCGGCATGACAAACAGCAGGAATAAAACCGAGAGAGGCTTGCGGCAGGCAATCGCGGGCCGGCAGTAAATCCCGGCTCTGATGGGGCCGAGATGAGCTGGTTATTTTATGGAGGGGGAGCGCGGCTGAACCGGCAGCCTCCCCCACCCCCCTCGCAGTAGACACCCCCACCCCTGGCCCCTGGGCCCCCGCCCCCTCCTGGCTCCCATGCAGTGGATATTGTTTAAGTAAGATAGAGTGGAATCGCTCTATTGTGTCATTGATTTTTAATAAAAACAGGTAACATGCTGCAAATCTGACGGTTATTTCATTTCTGCTCTGCTTTGCCCAGATGTCCAGTAACTTCCCCCAAGGGCTCCATCCAATGGGCAGGGGCGGGCCTGGTTCTGTGAGCGGTCCGGGAGGTCTGCACTCCCTTCCCTCTTAAACAGACGTGCATGCTCAAACACACAATGTACCCACGCAAACAAGCACACGGGTGTGAGCACACACCTACACACCCACATTGCTCTCAGCACACCACATGCACATGCGTGTGCTTTCATGCACATGTATGTGAGCCCACGCATGCGGGTATATATATGCAGACACACACGCGCACCTGTACATGCACACACACGCGCGCGTGCGCCTGCCTGGCCAGCGAGGAGGGACAGACCAAGCCTGCGCTCTCCTTCCAACCCAGCTCTTCAGTCTGCGGTGACCTTGAGCCTGGCATGCATGAGGCGGACGTCCGGGAGCAAAGGCACGGACGCGGGGCAGGAAAGCTGGAGCCGCGGCAAAGGAGGACAAAGGGAAGGGCTGAGGGGACCGGGGAGTGCGTCCCCGTTACGTCGTGAGGAGCCTAAGCCTCGCACACCCCAGACAGAAGTTCTCCCAGAACCGGGCAATACCACCCGCCAGCCGTAGCCAGGCCTCCCAGGGCGTCTCCGTCGGGCTCCCCGGGATCTCGGAAGGAAGCGGAGGCTCTGCCCAGTTTACGGTGGGAGCAAGGCGCGCTGTTCGCCAGTGACCTCGAGCTCACAGCATCGGTCCGCAGGAATACCAGCGGCTGAGGGTAAGTAAGCCTCGCGCTGCCGGGCCTTGCCAACATTCCCTAAGCACTTCCACAAGGGGTCCCTCCTTTTGTGTCCTATTTCCTGTCCCCTGTAGCTCCAGAAAGGGAGGAGCCACATGGTCTCCATCTCATCAACAAGGGACCTGCAAGGTGGGGGACTCACTCAGGGCACATGGGCCTGGGCAGACCCTACTTCCAGCCTGACCTCCCTGCCAGCTGGGCCCTATTGGCCACACCTGGATCTTTCCTCCTGGGCTCTCCAGGGTCAGCAGTGGTGGGTGAGGTGGGGGGCGGCTACAGCCCGGGGGGCAGCTGCTTGGCAGGTCACACACCCCAGGGACACAAGGGGCAGATGGGGCCAGGAAGCCAGAAAAGAATGTCAGAGGAAGGACTGTGGGGGGAGAGAAATGGTCTGGGCAGAAGCTCCAGGGGTGGGAGGCAGAGTGGCACCCATGGGAGCAGGGCGTGGGGAGCGCTGAGCGGGGCTTCAGATAGCGCACCTGCCTCAGGCGCAAGCCCAGTGGTCTTGGGGGCCGTGTCCCTCTCAGAGCCTTCCAGTCTGTCCTGGGTCAGGAGCATCCCCCCAGAGTTCACATCCGCTGGAAACTCAGAATGTGACCTTATCTGGATAAACGTTCGTTGCATATGTAATTAAAATAAGGGTGGAGATGAACTCTCCTGGCTGGCGGCACCTACCTTCTAAGCAACATAGGAAAAAGACTGCGTGAAGGCTGCCGCAGAGATGGGAGTGATGTTTCTACCCACCAAGGACCTCCAGCAGCCACCAGAAACGGGGACAGAGGCACACTCTCCCTTGGAGCCTCCAGAAGGAGCCGAGCCAACGTGCACACCTCGAATGCAGACATGGGGCCTGCAGAACTGGGCGAGTGTAAGCTTCTGTTGCTTGTGATTTCTGACCTACAGCAGCCCCAGGAACCCACAGCGTCCTTATCTGAGAACTGAGGGCTGGAGCAGCATGGGCCTTAGGGGTGATACGAGTTCAGCAGCCCGGGTTGGCAGGGCGGAGGGGAGGGGCAGGGGGAGCAAGCACAGGAGGGGCGGAGGAGAGCAGATGTAGGAGAGAGTTCAACAGTGAAAAGCATCTGGTAAGTACTCCAAATGGCACTGGCTGCTGTTTTTAATATTTCATAGCAAAAGGCAGACTTAAAGCACAAAACCAAAGGCAGGGCCTTCGGACCTCAGAGGGAGGTGGGGACAGGGCCACAGAACAGCAAGCTGGCTGACAAGAGGGGGGATGGGAATAATGCAGGACAGTGGGTGGAGGGAGGGCAGCCATGCAGGCGAGGGGAAGGGAGATTTGAGTCCCATCAAACCTGGTTCCGGGAGGCCAGGACCAGAGGGTTTCCTTTCCAAGTAAAAAGCAGGATTCGCAGGGCTCCAGGCGCTGCCTTGAGGCCGAAGGGCCAGAAAGCCACAAAGGAAGATCTCACCGACATGGTCCCAAAGATCTCTCGTCTCAGCAGCCCCTGGATCCCTCAAAGCAGGGCAGGGACAGGCATCCTGGCATTCGGGGTCTGGACCTGCTCTTCAGAGACCACAGGCCTGGGCACACACCCTCCGGAGAGAACCACCGACTGGGGGTGGTTAACACCTAACCCCACTGGGCCCCAGCCTTCCTCCACTCTGCTGCCCTCCAGTCTGTGCTGACCCAATAAGCCCTTGGGCCGGACACCCGCCTTGGGGCTCAGCAGCCAGGCCAAAGCTGGGTGTGCATGTGTGCGTGGGTGTGCGTGGGTGTGCCTGCCCAACACACTTCTCCACCCTCACTCATACTCACGCGGGCACTGCGAAGGTTAATAAAGGGACACTTCCGCTGGCAGGAAGTCAGGTGGCAGGGGAAGCTCACTGCCTATCGCTTGGAGTTAAATGCTGACCCAAGAGGGAGAGATGGAGAACCTTGCAAGTGGATAGACCCACAGGAGGGAGGAAGGTTTCCTCCTGCCGTAGCAACAGCCCAGCCAATGAGAGACTGTCACAGCCCAGCCAATGAGAGACCGTCATAACCCAGCCAATGAGACGCCCCCGTACTTCCATTCCCCAGTGTACTCCAATGGACTTGCTGTTTACAACAGCCTTCCCAGCAGCCCCTTTGCTCTATAAAAGAGCCTGCTTCCGCGGTTCTGCAGACCTGCCTGCGGTTCTGCGGTGGCTTCCTTGTCTCCGGATACAATTCTCTGCTCTTGCAGAATAAACCCATTTCCGCTGGTACAATGACAGGTTTTATTTTTCAGTGTCGCCTACACAGGCAGGCACACAGCTGGCTCCGTAGGCCTGACCACCAGCCCCGGCCCCCTCACCGGCAGACCCTGCTCGATGCGCATCTGTGGTGCTCCCATGGCCCCCACCTGCCCCGAGTTCAAGGCCACGGAACGGAGCACCACCGAGAAGGCCCCTGGGCCCTGCAAGGCCGGGCCCAGGGGTGACCTGCCAGGGCAGTGGCCACAGGGGCAGAGCCACCCGCCGCAGGCGACAGGAGCCCTAGAATGACAGCAGCAGGAACAGAAGCACAGATCCCTCGTCCACTCCTGGCCGGGACGAGTGTGAGCACTACATAGGCCCTAACCGCTGCCTTCACAGCCTCCCTCTGTGACCCGCGATGGGCTCCACTTCCCCCTGCCCTAGAGGAGGAGCCCTGGGCAAGGTGGCGGGGTCTGGGCTGGGGGGTGGGCCCCGTTCTGCCACCTGCAGTGCCGTCACATGCACGGACCAAGGAGCACATCACTGTGGACAGAGACAACAGGAGCACGGGGAAGGGGAGCAGCAGGCTGCACACCAGCCCTGTCTCAGGCTTGTCTGGCAGAGTTCGGGCTGAACGCCAGGGGCTCGTGGATTCCTGGGTCCTCGCAGAGGGACAGGGTTGGGGCCAGCCAGGACACGCCCACCCTGTCACCTCCCCCACTGCCTGTGAGTCATCCCGCTCCACTGAGCCATCTTGTCTAGTTCAGACCTCTTCACAGGATCTGAGCTCAACAAGGCCAGAGGGTGGCTGGGCGTGTGTCACCAGCTCCGAACTCACTTCCCTTGTGACAAGAACCTACACCCACGGAGCTGTGCGGCTGAGTACACCCTGCCTCCCCCCGCCCCCCGCCATGATGTCCTGGCCAGCACTGGCCCCACATGTGCTGTCCCCCTGAGCAGCACAACCAAAGCCCACGTGCCCAGCCCCCTTCCTACCTCCCCACAGGCGCCCAGGGCTACCTGGGACTCACCACTGCGCCCTCATGTGACCTGCCTGCCTCCCTTCCAGCACTGCCCGCACTGCCCTACACAAGGCTCGTGTCTGGGTTTGTATTTCAGGAGCTTGTATCTGCTCTCAAACCAATAGTATCTACAGATACTGCGGAATATCCAAAATACGTAAAGGATGTTTCCATCACTCAGAAAGAAATCTTGCACTTGTTCCCAGTCCCGCCCCGCTCCCCATCCCTACCAGTGGCCGACAGCCACCATTTGCTGTCCCCGGACATGCCTTTCTGGACATTTCATGCCAGTGGAACCTACAACACATGGACTTCCTCACCGGGCTGCCCTCACGGCGTGTAACCTCCTTAAGGTTCATCTGTGTTGTACCTGGTGTCAGAGCCTTTTGAAGGCTGCATACTAGTCCGCTGGACGGAGAAGCCATGCTTTGTTTATCTGTTCATCCGTGCACAGACACTGGACGGTTGTCACCTTCTGGTGACTGTGAGTGGCGCTGCTGTGAACGTTCGTTCACAGGTTGTTCTGTGTGGGTGCGTTTCCACGGGGTTCGGGTCTATGAGGGAGCATATTTTCTTGTAAAAAGGTCCCAGTGTCCTGAGAGAAAGTCGAAGAAGCTGAGCAGATCCTGGAGCAAAGGATCCCAGATGTGTTTTCCAAGCGGCGTCAGCCTTGGTGCAGACTCACTGACTCACTTCTCTGCTGACCGCCCCACCCCCCACCTGGGAGGGCTGCCTCTGCTTCCCCAGCACACGGCCCATGCAGACTGGTTCCCAGAGCTCAACATCATCACCGACAGCCCGCCTGTCTGGACCAGCCTTCCCCACCCCCTCCCACCCCGCAATCTCCCTCCCCATGCGCTCCAGCTTGGGGCCCACAAGGAACGCTCCCCCGGCACAGCTCATCCTGCCTTCACGGATGCACAGCTTGGGTCTCAGCAAAGTCCTGGGAGGGCAGCCTGGATGCTGTCCACGCACGGCGCATTCCAGAGCAGCCCCGCCCCCAGGGGACGTCTGGAGACACTTCAGGTGGTCGTGATGGGGGAGAGAACCTGCGACCAGCGGGTAGATGCCAGGGATGCTGCTGAACATGCTCCAATAACAGGACAGCTCCCACACAGACCTCTCTGCTCCAACCATCAACAGGGCTCAGGTTGAGGAATCCTGACCTTGGAGGGAAGTACCACAGGTGATTGCTCCTACATGTCCCTGAATGCTGGCCAGCTGAGCAGAGAGCACTCTCACTCACCAGAAGCCTGAAGGGCCAGCTCAGCACTGCCTCATCTGTCCTAGTACTTCCAGGACACAGAATGCCATACTTCCCAGAAAGTTCCAGAAGCTTCTCTCCCAGCTTCATGCCCGGGACAGGTTTCCCTGTTTTCTCTCCTGGCAGCAGAATGGCAGATCCCTGGTCAGGAGCCATGGGGGCCGGGAGGAGGTGCTGTTGCACCCCAGTACCCCACCCATCTCACCCCACCCCTAGGACCCAAGGCCAACGCTCCCCTGTGAGGACTGGGACACGGTGGCCTCCCCTTCAGACACCTCCCTTCCACCTCGACATTATCCCAAACCAGCTTTGATGTGTAGTCACTGCCTCCCGAGTGTGAGGCAAGAGAGTGAGTTTGTTAGCAGTCAACACTTAGAACCCAGCTCGATTTTGGGAGCTGTTCTCGGGGTGCCATAGTCTCCCCGGGCCTCTCCAATTGGGTGCAGCTCCAGCCTCGGGTCACATCGGAGAGGCCCTTGGGTGAGTTCCAGGGCTGGAGCTCCAAGAAGCAGGGAACTCAAACTTCCAGCCTCATCCCGCCACGTGGCCGTACAAACATCCCACAGATTCTACCCCCGCTCTGCTGGCGGCTGTGTTCACAGAGGTCACACGGGCACCGCTCTGCCGGCGGCTGTATTCACAGAGGTCACACGGGCACCGCTCGTCCTCCCGTCCACTGGGCAGAGCACGGGCTGATGCCCACCTCCACTGCACGGAAGAACCAACTGAGGTGCAGGGAAGTTGCCTGCGTGCGGGAGGGGAGAGGGATTCAGTCCTGGACTGGGTGCCCCAAGCCTGGCTTAGCCACCCCCCTGGCTCCCCCGCCTCTGAAGTGCAAGGATTTTCCTATAGGCAGTGGGGAGGCGGCTGGAGGGCTTCCCTCTGCTCTGTGCTGTGCTGCCCACATGAGCACCACTTGGCACCGGTGGCATGAGCCCTACCACGGGTCAGCTGCAGCAGCAGAAGGGCAGGAGTGCAGGGATGGGGTCACAGTGGGACAGAGGGACCTAGACCAGAGCTTTTGGACACTGCAGTGGGTTGAATTATGTCCCCCAGAAGGGTATGTCCAGTCCAGGTTTACCCCTGGACTCTCAGACTGCAACCTCATTTTGGAATAAGGGTCTAGAGTGGCCTGAAATCCAATGACCAGCATCTTTAGAAGAAACAGTAGAGAAAGACACACAGAGAAGGCCACATGACAGTGGAGGGGCCTGGCCACAAGCCGGGGGGCCTAGGCTTCCAGAAGCAAGGAAGCAGGAAGGACCTCCCACAGACCTTCAGGCGCCTTGAATCTCAGACTTCTGGCCTCCAGTGCTGGGAGAGACCCCGTGCAGCCCCAGGACACTTGCACAGACCTATTTGAGGATTAGGGTGCAGTGCTTCCCCTTGAAGCTGTTCCCAGAGCAAGGTCAGTGCGTGAACCTGGTCTTGCCAAGCCCACCCTCCCCAGCTGCTTGGCAGACCTCCTTGCCTAAGGGAGAGCATCCGCCAAGATGCCCTCATGGAGGCTCTGAGACAGGACAGAAGCCCCTCATGATGGTGCTGGCAGCCATGCTCCCACTGTGGCCACTATCGTGTCTGCCAGCCACTGGGGGGAGGCTGCTCTGCTGGACCATGCGGGGTGTCGCTCAGAAGCCCGGGTCCCTCTCCCAGACTTCCCAGCGAGTGGGGAGAACAAACAAGACTTCCCCACTCTGGTGCTGTGCTGGCAGGGGGTGGGGGCCGGATCTGCTTCTGACACCGTGCTTCCTTTGGCTTCCATGAAGAAAATTAACATTTAATTACAGTCGGAGCAGAACAGAGCACCTCCCGGAGAAGGCGGTGGGAACATGTCACCCGCCGCCCGTCTCCCTCCCCCATCCACAAGGCTCCTCCCCTGAGCAGCCCGCCCTGGGCCCTCCTCTCCCAGCGCCCTGGTACCCCAACACTTCCTTCAAGGGCGTCAGCAAGAACTTCCCGAGCCCTCGGCAATCTCCCCCCTGCCGTCACTCCAGCCCGATTTATGACACAGAACCATTCTGAAGCTTCCGACCTTTTCCATCCAGAGATATTTCGAAATTTTGCATAATTGCCAATTAAGATCATTTTCATCATTCAATTATGGGTGAATATTCCTATGTACTTACTGGAAATGTGCACACGCGGACACACACACTGGATGTGGCCAGCACAGACCGTACGGAGCATCTCCCTTGGCGGACACCCGAGGATAGCGGCCCCAGCCCCCCGATGGCCCATGCCCCGCACGCGCGCACAGCGGCAACCCAGTGTGGCCAAGCAGGGGTGGGCTCAGCCCACTGAAGCCCCGATGGGCCCCTCCACCCCTGCCGCTCTTGGGCAGGGTCAGCACCTCCCTGTTACCCAGCCAGCCCACCTGTTAATTAGTCACTCATTAGGCTAATCACAGCTATCTCGCCTCCCGCTGTGGGGGAGACATTAGCACGGTGGACACCGGCCCCAAATGCACATAACAGGTCTTCAGGAGGCAGGAGAGAAGCCCGCGCTGGATGTTCGTGCAAGCTGTGTGCCCCTCTCAGGAACGCAGAGGGCACATGTGCGGCGACACTCGAAAGCCCGCCAGGGTGTGCAGACGCTGTGCATCACGCTGTCCCAGAGGGCAGGGCTAGCAAAAAGGCTGGTCCCACTTCAATCCTGACCAGGTCACTTCCCAGGCGGAGACCAGAGGCCTGGGCCGGGAACGGGAGGACGAAGGGGGACCGCAGAGCAGCTCCCTCGGCACGGGGAGAGGCGGTGCCAGGCTGCCAGAGCAGATGCGCCCACGGGAGCATATGGGGATGTGGATGCTCGGATGGTGGGTCCGGGAAGCCCCGGCCACCCCAAAACTCCCAGAGGAGCAGCAGGTCCATCTGAACCCACGGCCACAACCCAGGGGCGATGCAGATAGAGAACACGACCTGTGTCTGAGCAGAAGGCCATGGAGCTCGGGGAGCCCCGCCAGGGCAGATCCTAAGAAGGGAGAAAAAGCAAAACCCTTGCTAAAGAAACACATCTGAGCAGCGAAACCTCCCTTTAGGAAAACACCAGCCAGGCTTTGCTGCCTGAGGGCTGGCGGCTTTCAGCCAGAAGCTGGGACAGCACCCTCCTCTGAGGACAGATGACGCCCACCTGCCCCCAGCGCAGGGGGCCCCCGACTAAAACCAAAGCCATTGTCTTCCCCCCAGAAGTTTCTGCCCACAGACAGGCCACACCCCTCCTGCTGCCTGCCCGGCATCACTAGGACTACTTGCTATGGAAATGCACCATTATTAGAGGCCGTAATGATGTTCAGGTGTCATTTGCAAGAAATTGAATCTAAACACCTGGGTAGTAAATGAGAAAAAAAGGTATTAGGAAATTGGATTTTAAGTGTTTTATGCTAATTTATTCTGCTCAGCCATTAGAGTCAACCTGAAGCTGGGGGACTGTCAGTGTGGTAACAATCGCAGGCAGAGACAGGCTGGGAAGAAGCTGTCACCTGCGTCGCACTTGGAGGCCAGAAGACACGCACGCCAGCGATGCACCGGTGTCATCCTAGGGACGGGGTAAGCTGGTGCAGCATGGGTTCAAATCCTCCCGAAAGACGAACTTTTCACCTTGACCGCGACTCATGCATCCAACCCGAATCACGGGGTGAGACGAGCCCTAGGATCAAAGGGCCAGAGGGAAACCATCCTCTAATAAGGACCCTGGTGGCTGTCGCAGGCAGTTACACGGGACTCGGGAGGCCTCCACGGGGCACCTGAGTTCACGTCCCTACTCTGCCGCTCGCTGGCCGTGAGACCCTGGGCAAGCCGTCTGACCCCCCAGACCTTCCCTTCCACCGTCTGAAAGCCGGTGTGGAGCACGACCTGCACCACCTGTCACGGGGACGACGAGATGGCGCGTGAAGCCTGGCTACAGTGCCTGACCCGAGGTAAGCGCCTCATAAAAGCAGCTACTGGGAGGGGCCACCTTCCTCTGCGCCCAGAGGACCCCCATCCAGTAGGGCCGCGTCCTCCGCAGAGATCCCCTATGGCTCTGCTCTCAGGCCCACAGAGCTAAGAGGGCCTTCTGTCACGTCCCCGTGTACTGACGTGTGTGTGGACGCGTGTAGGCATATGCTAATGTGTACGTGGGGTCAGCTCCTGGGGGGAGGGGCAGAGGGTGTGTAGTCGGAGCCCCAGAGGAGGGTGAGGTGGAAGAAGCGAGAGAAGCAGGGAGACAGGACTGAAAGCTGGGCTTTCGGGAGGAAACAGGACACCTGGGTGTCCCAGGAGGGACACCTGAGGATGCGTGTCCCAGGAGGTGAGGACTGAACACCCCGACGGCACACGGATGGGCCATGGGCAGGGCCGCCGGGCCCACACACTGCCGCAGACTTCGCGGGAGGGGCACGTGCGGTCAGGGTGGAAGGAGGCACAGTGTGCACTGGGGCCTCTGCAGGGGAGGGCGGCGCGTCAGGCAAGGGGCCGGGACGACAGATGGCTGCTGGGCACCGGACGTGGGCTGGAGCAGGTCCTGTGTGCTTGGAGGAGATGGTCCCCTGCCCCTCGCTGGGCCCGGGCATCCCCGCCCCCTGCGAGGCGTGCGGCAGTGAGCTCTCGCTTTACCTTCTGGGTCTATGCAGCGGGGGTGACGACGGGGCCAGCCTCGCGGGGCTGCCGAGGACCCCAGGGCGCTTCTGCAGTGCCCCCGCGCGCAGTCGGAGCAGGGCGCCACTTACCACAGCTCCGCACAGCGTGAAATGCCATGGCCGTGGGGGGGTTCCAGCCCCGGAAGGCGGACTGGCTGTGGCCTGGCCCTGGGCCCTGGTGGCCATAGCCCAGGTCAGAGCGACACACAGAGAACAAGCCACACCTGGAGCGGTCTCGGGCGCACTCTGCCTCCTCTGGGACAGGGAGCTGTGGGGCCAGCATCGGGAAGAAGCAGCGCTTGCATCTCAGCAGGACCACTCCCGCATCCCCTGCTCCCAGGGCATCTTAGGCTCCTGCCTCTCTGGGGAAGCCTAAGGGCAGCTGGCGGGGGACAGGGGGATTAAAAAGAGCTTGAGGACCAAGAGAGCCAGAGACTTCCACTACGCCCAGTGACGCTGGGGAGCCTGCAGCGGTGCCGAGGTCACAGACACAGGCTGGGACCCCGGAGCACTGCGGGAGTGTGCAGGGGTGCAGAAGCGTGCGGACGTGTGAATGTTGCGAAGACGTGTACACGTGTACAGATGGTGTGCAGACTTGGCAGGAGTATGTGGACGCATGTGGACGTGTGTAGGCATGTGCTAACATATGTGGATGTGTGTGGACACCAGCAGAAATGTGCAGTTGGCCGGTGTGTGCAGACGTGTGCAGACATGTGCGGACACGTGCACGCCCCTGAGGCAGCAAAGCTCCAGAACTCCCCCACCTCCCGAGGCTGCGCCCCTCCACACTGGGACTTGGGCACAGCTGTCACAGCCACAGGCACTGTCCCTCTGGAGCCTTGGGCTGCCCGGTGCCAGGGCCAGAGCTGCCCAGGGGCCGAGATCTACCGTCCCTATTACACCTGCCTGTCCCCCATCCTGGAACACAGAGCAGCTTCGTCAGAAGGGGAGGGGTGCGCTGAGGGCCTCCCACTGTGGCTGATGGAGACCAGGGACCCGACTCAGCTCCCGGGGGCTCGGGTCCACCATCCTGGAGGCCTGGGGTGGACAGCAGGCCATGTCGCCTGGGGAGCAGACGCCTGGCCCTGTGGATGCCAGCCGTCCGGGAAGGCATTTCTCAGCTGTCAGGTGTGCCCCCCACCAAGCTCACACCCCCAAGTCCCGGTGCACCCTCTGACCCTCTGACCCCTGCTCTGGGAGCATCAGCCCACCCCAGGAGGTGACGCTGACTCACCCCAAGCCTGGGCTCATCGTTCTCCTGACCTACCCCTCCCACCTCCCACCTTGGCCCGGTTAGGACTCTGGAGTGGATGGGGATGAGCGGCCGGGGCGGGCCCGGACAGTCTGACCGCGCGGTGACACATGTCAGTTTAGCATCGGACGCCCTCTCCTGCGGGGGTGTCTGGGGGACGGGGCATCTTCATACAGCTCACGAGGAGGGGGACAGCCCTTCTGAGCTCTATAGATGTCACACCGACTTCCAGAGACCCAGGGAGGCATCCAGCCGGGGCACGTGGCTGCCGGCTCCCTCAAGGGGCCTTTCTGGTTGTCCCAACACTTCCACCCGTTCATCCCGGGGAGGCGGCACCCACAGGCCCCCGGCACCCCCCGGAGCAGAGACCATAGCAGACTCCAGGCCCCTGTATCTGGGGAGTCGGAGCGTCCTGTTACCCCAGGATGGTAGAGGCACAGGGCGGCAGGGAGCTCAGCGGGGCTCTGCCCCCCTCCCCTCCCCCACCCCAACCGCCAACAAGGTGGGCTAAACCACGTCACTGCACACAGGGGTGGCAGGGCCAGTCCTCGGGTGGCCGAGTCCTGGGGTGGAGACCAGCAAGACACTAGTGAACGAATCAGGATTTCTGATGGGAGCGGCTTGATGCCCAATGTGACGGCCTCAGGAGGGTCTGGAGGTGAGGAGAAGGTGTGACCACTTGGGCCAATCCCTGAATGCACAGAGCACTCATTGGGAGGGGAGGGTTATGGATTCCCTGGGACATCACCCTCGCCAGGGCTCTGCTCTGCAATACCCCCCACCCCACAGCGAGGGCCCCTGCCCCTCCCCCATCTCCCACTCGCATGGTCTCTGCAGGCCCCTTGGTGCCTCCATGCCTGCACCCAGGGTTCGGGGCCTCAGGACCTCTCCCACCACCTCCCACCCGCTTGACTCACTCAGGAGGCTCCTGAGGACAGTGGTGCAGGGTCCCAGAGCTCTGAATCTGGCTGTGGAAGGGGAGACAGGCTGGTATTCTTCCCTATCTTGTCTGGAGCAGGAAGGACACAGGGACAGCTGAAGGGGAGCGTCTGAGCATTAGGACGCTACCCTCCACCCACTTCTAATGCCAGACTCGGTGTCTCTCCAGGAAGCAGGAATCCTGGGGAACCCAGTGCAGTCAGAGCTTGGCGGGGGTGATGGCAGGAGGGTGCCCCACCTGAGAGGAAGGGTGCCAGGAGCAGGTGGGGCTCTGGGCAGGGAAATGCTGGGGGGTCTGTTCTGTATCGCACAGACGCCGAGATTTCTGGGCCATCCCGACAATGGCCGCATTCCTGAAGTCTGGCAGGAAGACCCCCCCCAGCACTCAGCAGGTATCCGGATGCCTGTTCCTTAGAGGCGGGACGTCAAGATTCTGGTGGTGGGGTGGGGGCTTAAGGGTGAGGACTAGAGGATCGAGGGGTAGAGTTTGATTTCCTCATTTAACAAACACACTTTGAATGCTGGAACTTGCCCTAAAAACCGTGGTTCCTCGCAACGGCCAAGAGCCCCTCAACACCCAAACAGATGCACAGAACGTGTCACTTCATGCGGTGGAATACGGGTCTTCCTCAACTTACAATGGGCTACGTCTCACTAAACCCATCCCGAACTGAAGCTGTCCTAAGTCAAAAGTGCACTTAATGCACCGAACCACGGCCAGAGCCCAGCCGAGCCCAGCCCCACGTGTGCAGGGCACTCCCGCAGCCTACAGCCGGCCTGCGCGAAGCCTCTCTTACCACAGAGCGCTGACCACCTGGCACTTGGTGAACACTGCACAGAGCGTGACAAGCGGTGGCCGTGTGGGGACGGGATGGCTGTCACCGTATGGGCTGGGTGACCCTGCTGATCTCAGGCTCACGGGGGGCTCTGCTCGCTGCCCAGCATCACAAGAGAGGGTCCGACCACGTATGGACACCAGCCCGGGAAAAGATCCACGTTCAGAATCGTGAGGAGGGTTTCTACTGAACATGTATCACTTTCACACCGTCGTAAAGTCGAAAACTCCTCACATCCGCCCATGGAAACCATCCGAACTGCTCAGTCACCCCGAGAGAACAGTTGCTGACCCCCGCTCCGTCGTTCCCCGACAGGCAGAGGCGGCCCGCTGACATGAAATGTCCAGGATAGGTGAACCCACGAGACAGAGCGTGCGCGCGTGTCTGCCCGCCCAGGGCAAGGATGAGGAGCGGCTGCTGACGGCGGCGGCGGGGGGTCCTCACTACGGGACGACAAAAGCCTTCTGGAACCAGGTGGAGGTGACAGCCGCTCCATGAACACTGTCATTGCACTAAATGCCACTGAACTGCAAGCTCTGAAATGACAGATGGCTAACGTTATGTCAATTTTACCTCGGTTTGGAGACGTTGATGCCTCTGTCTCTCCTGCTCCCGCACAAGTCCAGAGCTTCACCTTCCCTGACCCACCTCTGGCAGCAGGTTCCCAAAAGGACACTGGTCTGTCCTCCACCACATGACCACCATGGCCAGCTCCCCAGGAAGCACCCACATCAGGTCTAGCTGCCCCTGCCCCTGTAGGGCACCAGCACCACTGTTCTGGGGCCCCAGCCCCCCAACCTTACCTCCCACACTCTAACCCACTTCCTCACCCTCTTAAAATGCTGCGTTCTTCCTTATCTCCATCCTTTTTGCTGTATGTACTTCTCTGTCCACCTCTTTCTCCCCAGAAAACTCCTATGCATCCTTCAAGACCCAATTCAAAAGCCCTTCCCCTGAGCCCCCAAAGCATCTGTTCTGCCGCAACATAGTTCTGCCCTCAGTGCAGAGGGCACTGTCTCTTCCATGAGAGAGCAAGCTCCTCGGGGCCAGAAACATCCTGTTCGTCTGGTGTCCTCGGGACCTTGCATGATGACTCATGAATCCTTTCACCCCACAAATACTGCCCAGGATTGGTGAAGAATGAATAAAGGAGGAAATCAGTGGAGAGGCTTCTCAGAAATTTAAAAATAGAAATACTGGAGGATACACTAACTCTCCCACTGGGTATTTACCCACAAGAACCTAAAACACTAATTCAAAAAGATACATGCACCTTAAGTTAATAGCGGTATTACTTACAACAGCCCAGATATGGAAGCAGCCACATGTCCCCCGACAAATGATTGGAAAAAGACAATGTGGTTTCTCTACGTATAATGGAGTGCTGTTATGCAGTCATCACAAAGGATGAGGTCTTGTGGTCTATGACAGCGTGGATGGATCTAGAGAGCATTACACTAAGTGACATAAGTCAGACGGAGAAAGACAGATACCATATGATCCCACTCAAACATGAAATCTAAAAAACAAAGTAAACAAACAAACAAAAAGCAGAAACAGACCCACAGATGCAGAGAACAAACTGGGGGCTGCAGAGGGGAGACGGGACAGGCAGGACAGGTGCTGTCCGGCTTCACAATGTGTACATCTCCCCACCTCCCGGGGAGAGCCAGCAGTGCTGGCCAGGGGACACCGGAGAGGACAGCCCCCTCTCCAAACAGTTCCTCCTTCTCTGAACCCCTGTACCATTTCTAGGTGGAGCTTCACTGCTGAAGAACCACAGAATATGTGTGTGTCTGAGCCTCACAGCGTCAGCACACAGCCTGCGCGCTCCCACAAGTGTCACTTACTCCTGTGGCTTGAATGGCAACCCCCGCCAAAACTCATGTGCATCCAGAACCTCAGAATGTGGCCCAATTTGGAAATAGGGTCTATGCCGACGTAACCGGCTATGGATCTCAAGATGCAAGCATCCCAGCTTTGGGCAGGCCCTGAATGCAGTGGCCTGAGTCTCTATGAGACAGTGGAGGGGAGATGCAGATGCAGAGACATGGGGAGTAGGCCACATAAAGACATGGAGGTAGAGATGGGAGTGGCAGAGCTGCACACCCAGGACCACGGGTAGCCTGCAGGCGCTGGGACAGAGGCCTGGAGCAGACTCTCCAGAAGGGGCCTCCAGGAGGAGCCAACCCTGCCAACACCTTGACCTCAGACTTCCAGCCTCCACAACCATGAGGCCATAAATTTCGGTTCTGTTCAGCCCCCCAGACTGCGGTATTAGTTACGGCAACCCTAGGAAACCACTACATGTGCTAACGCTCCAGATAATTTACCATGTTCAGCACCCGCCTCCTGTCTCTAGACTGTATGTTCTTATGAGGGCAGAGAGTTTTACCTCTTTATCCACCGACGGGTCCCAAACTCCCAGAGCAGCGCCCACCACATAGCGACAGATCAGTAACAACAACGGATGAACACTGGTAACATGGAGGCTCTGCGTCAGCCCGCTGGGCCCTGAGTCCCAGCTCTACCTTCTACTAGTCCTTAACTTCAGGCAAATCCCGACCTCTCTGAACCGCAGGTTCCTCTTCTGCGGGGTACAAGCAAGAACGGCCACTCCCTCGTGGTGCTGTTACCAGGCATAAATGCTGGTAAAGGCCTACAGCGTGCCTGGCACACGGGACGCCCTCAAATGTTAGGTGTCAGAAATGGAGTCACTCTAAAATAAATGAACAGTGCGTCCCGACAGAGGCGGTGATGTCTCCATGGGGGCCACGTCGGGGGACGTAGCGGTGAGGAAGGTTCCTCAGCCTCCGGTGGTGGCTAGCACAGCCCACAGCACAAAGAATATATCCTGCACCCAGTGTCCACGGCACCAGGCGGAGATGCCCAGGCGTCAGGTCCACAGAGCAGAGCCAGCAGCGCACCGATATGCGGGGTACTCAGACACCGAGCAGTCCACGTGGGGGGCCGCATCTCTAAGGCAAGCCCAGGACCTGACACCGTCTGCAAACCCCAGAGTTCCTGCAGCCCAGGAGTAGGGGTGGTCTGACCTGTACATCCCCTAGAGGCACGCTACCCATGCCCACTTCACGCCACCACCCAGCCTCCATCCAAGGGTACCATCGGCCGCCCAGGGCCACCCCTTTAGATACAAACTCCTCCCCTCTCCAGTGCTGAGGCCCCGGCGGCCTCCAACTATGGGAAGTTTGTGTCTGCTCTGCTGGACCTGGACCAGGAGATCCAGATGGGGAGAGCAAACCCCCATTCCCACATCCCCACCAAGGGGACGAGTCTATTTCCTCTCCTCCCGGAGCACGTCCAATGCGGCAGGCGCTTTGCCAGGGAAGCGTTAGCAATGGCCTGGAGAAGAAGGGACTGTTGGTGGCCGATGGGCACCCTGCTTGGTCCGCGGCTGGGGGAAGACACCCACCAAGGCTGAGAATGGGTAGGAGAGCAGGAAATGAGCCCAGCCAAGCAGTGGACCTCAGCCCACAGAGGAGGCCGCTGGGCTGCTCGGGCCCCCAATTAAAGCCTGGTACATCTGTCGGGGCGGCCTGGGGACAGGCAACAGATTCCCCCGCAGACATCTGCCTCAGGAGGAGCTTGCTGGCTGCAGACTCGGGTGGGGGAGGCCACTGCAAGCTGCTGACTGCCGCGGGGGGTGGGGGGCGGGCGGGCGGGAGCCGGCTCTTTTTATAGCAAGCAAACAAACAAACTGTTTTGCTATAAGAAGCCAAAAAGGAAAAAGAAAGAAAGAAAGAGAATATGTCTCTGCTGGCTACTGGAAGAGTGGCAGGAACCATCTGGGTTGGCCGAGGGGAGAAGGCCAGGAGCCAGGCACGCTGCGGCCAGGGCCTGCCTTCCGGGGCCCCTCAGACAGCTGGGCACCAGGCTGGCCTGTGCCAGCCGGCTCCGGCCATGAGCCCGGCCCAAGGCCACGCAGTGTGTGACTCACCCGACTCCTCCCAGAAGCCCAGGGATACTTCCCCAGTTTCCCAGGGGGAGGGCTGGAGCCTCAGCCCACTCGTGAGGCCACCGGCCAGCGCGTGGGAGTACAGGGTGCATCCCCCCGCACTGCTGTCTGTCTGGCCTTCCCCCGCGAGCCTTGAGTGGAGCCCCCCCACCTCTCCCTCGTCCCCTTCCCTGTCACCTCGGTTACCTCCATCCTTCCTCTGGTCTTCCAAGGCGCAAACTGGTTCAAGGCGCCGCGACCGTCCACCACGGCCTCCCCAGGCCGTCCCTCACTGACGCGTCGCTGGGCTGACATTGTGTGGCCCTTCCCCACTCCCACTGTTCACAGAGAATGCTGAGCTGCGACGCGGAGAGGAAGCTCCATCCTGTCCTACACAGCATGAACTATTTATAACCCTGAAAACATCTTTATTATTATTTTTCTCCCCCCCCCCCCCCCAGAAACAATCTCACTCGACGCTCAGCACACACCGCTGAGGGCTGCAGGGGCCGTGG
The DNA here is from genome assembly GCF_022355385.1 of Mustela nigripes. Lineage (NCBI taxonomy): Eukaryota > Metazoa > Chordata > Mammalia > Carnivora > Mustelidae > Mustela > Mustela nigripes. The sequence continues at coordinate 2,717,992 of NC_081572.1, read as the reverse complement.
GCCGGGGCCTTCCTCCGGCCCTGCCCGGCGAGCAGATGGCGGCGTGGGCGTTAGGTACCAGCCTCCTGGCGATCCGAACATCTGTTCCCGTTAGAAAATGCTAATTGCCATCAATCAGGACAGCACCTACTCACATTTACATGCAAAAGCACACACGCACGGAAAAAAAAATACATCTAAATTTCTCCAAGCACAACGCTCCCTGCATCTTAACGAGGCGGGTCTGTGCCTTCACCAGGCGACGAGCAGCCGGGAGCCAGCCCTCATCTGGAAGGTTCCAACCTGGACCTCCCCAGGACCCGCCCTGGACCCACAGCAAGGGAAGAAGTGGGGGGATCCTGCGGTGGGGGCCTGGGCTCCAGCTCCCCAAGGCCTCTCATCTGCGCACCCCAGGGGTGGACACAGGGCTGGCTCTACACCGCGAGGGTCAGGTCACCCGAGCAGAACGCCTGCAGACACCCGACACTGCTTTCTGCTCTTTTACACTTGGAGGGGCGGAACCTCTCTCTGAGCCAAGATTCTGGTTGTCTCTGTATCGCTCAGAAACAATCCCGGCCAAACCCTTCAGCCCAGAGGTCTGCTGCATTTCCATATCTGAAGGCTGGTCCAGAAGTTCCCCTGCCCTGAGCTCTCCTGTGGAGATGCTGTGTGGCCCGGGTGTGCTCCAGCCCCTGGTGCCGGGAAGGGACTGCTACAGTAGTACGTCAGGGTCAGGAGGGGCGGCAGCCTGGTGGCCCTCCTCGCCCCTAGCTCCAGGTCGCCGGGCTCCACTAGAACCTTGGCCCACCATCCGACCGACACCTCACGCACTCCCCTAACCCTCGGTGATCTGGAACAGTCCTGGGAGACTGGGGGACATGCAGGGGATGGTCTGCAGCGACTCGGGACATGGACAACACAGCACAGGTGATCCTCCGCCAGCAAGCCGAGGGCCCTCGGTGCTTCCAGAAGATGGGCCTGAAGTATCGGCCTGTTCTATAATGAGAAACGAGGATTTTCCCGAAAGTTCTTCCACACACCCCCCCACACACATTCCCCAAAGCAAGCAAGCGAATTTGTTCCTTTTCCTCTGGGCGCAGGCGCTGCTGCCAGCCTTGCTGCTCTGGGGCCAAGGACTGGTCTGAGGGTCCACTTGTCTGAATGGAGACAGGTGTCTCACAGCGGATGGGTGAGGCCAGGCTCCCCTCACCTGGGGACGGACACTGCCGAGCGGGAAGGGCTCCGAGCAGGCGGGTGGTGTCCCAGCCCGTGGGCCCCACGTCCTGATGGGGCAGAAACGGTCTGTGAGCTCCAAGCCAGGCTGCCCTCCTTCCACGGGAGATGTGTCTACAGGGTGAAGGGCGGGTCTGGGAGGCATTAAGAGAGGCCACGAATCACCTCTCTCCCCATGTACTCTAGTTCCCCAAAGCAAGGTGCCTTTGTCAGGTGACGAGCAGATGGGAGGGAGCCAGGCCCCGGGAGGGAGGAGAGGGAAAGGGAGGGAAACTCATGGTTTTGTCTCCAAATTCTGGTCCACTTTGTTCTTAAGAAGGTTCCTGTGCTCGGTGCCTGGAAAAGGCAGGTGCAGTGCTGGGGACGTGGCCACGTGATGTCTGTGAAACGTGTCCTGGCTGGACACCGTGGCCAGCACTACCATCACTGCTCCATGCCCTGCCTGGTAAAGAAAGGCTTCAAAACCTACAGCTTCTGCTCCTGACCATCCCCCAGTGGTGAGGGTGGGTGGCCATCCCCGGGCCCTACATCACTCTTGCCCCAGGCTCTGTGGCCAGCCATTGTCGGGACCCAGTGGGACTTCACGCTGACCCGTTCCATGCCAGGCTCTGTGACTGGTACGTCTGTACCCCGTGTTCTGCTTTAACCAAGCTCATTATTGTCTTTGCTCCGAATCCACTCTTTCACTCCACTAAGGTTTGGGGAGTGCTCCCAGGTGGAGAAGCAGTCCTCCCTCACCAGACTCTTCCCATGGTGCTCTCTGAGCCTCCAATTTCTCCTTCAGCCTAGGCTTGGACTTCTTCCCTCAGAAGAGCCATGGGCTCAGGGACCTAGATAGATCCTTCTCCAACACAAGGGACCAGGAGTCATGGGGCCTCCCTCCTGAGCCCTGAAGCTTCCCCACAGCACCCCTGGCGTTCGGCTTCCCTTCCCACTGGAGACACAGAACATCCCCTTGAATGGGCACCTGTAGGAGCCTGGAGACCCAAGGACCCTACCACACCCCAAACCTAAGGGCCAGCCCTGCCCTCAGGAGCATCATGTAGCCCTGGGATTCTTGACCTCAACACAATACCGTGGACCTTTGGGCCAAGTCATTCTCTGCTGGTGGGGGCTATAGGAAGAGGTTTCAGACACGGCCAATGTCCACTGGAGGGCACAGTCACCAGCTGAGACCCAGGGCTCTGACCAGAAAGCCTCACAGGCTACAACCATATCCCAGGTGGTCAGTGCTCAGCCGTGGAGTGACCAAGTGTCAGGGACGCAGTGGAAGGTGATCCATCCTGCCTAGGAGGTTGGGGAGGGCCCGGGAAGCCCTCATGGAGACATGGCAGTTGCACTTGGCCTGGAAGGAGGAGCTGAATGCTCACCAGCTGCGGGAGGGCTGGAGAGGGAGAACAGGAGCCACCAGAGAGGCAGCAGTATGGGCAGGACAGCCGGGAGACAGGCAGGGGGGCGGCGCTTCAAGGGGGCCAGACCATGGAAGTGAGAGTCAGGTGTCACAGGACACACATCAGTCCTGTTACTCCAGAAAGCTCCTCGAGCGTATTTCCACATCCTTTCCAGCTTCCGCCTGGCTTCCCTCCGTCCTCTTCTCGTCGCACTCCTGCCTCGCAGCTCGCCTCGTTGAGCAAGGAACACAGCCACGACCATCTGTCCTTCCCATCCCAGTAAGATCAAAGGAGGATAATGTTCTCAAAACAAACCTTACAATCATAGTAATAAGCAATGAAAGCGACTTCCCGACGGAAAGAGAAGATCGATGGGTGGACGGACAGACACACACACACACATACGTGGACGGAGGGAGGGGCAGAGGGAGGGATGAATAGGCAGATGGATGGATGGATGATGGACAGATGGACAGATGGATGATGGACAGATGGATGATGCACAGATGGACGGATGGACGGATGGATGATGGACAGATGGACAGATGGATGATGGACAGATGGACGGATGGATAATGGACAGATGGATGATGGACAGATGGATGGATGATGGACAGATGGACAGATGGACAGATGGATGGATGGATGATGGACAGATGGGCGGATGGACAGATGGACGGATGGATGATGGACAGATGGATGGATGGACAGATGGATGGATGGATGATGGACATATGGACAGATGGATGATGGACAGATGGACAGATGGATGATGGACAGATGGATGGACGGATGATGGACAGATGGACGGATGGATGATGGACGGATGGACAGATGGACGGACGGATGATGGACAGATGGACGGACGGATGATGGACAGATGGACAGACGGATGATGGACAGATGGACGAACGGATGATGGACAGATGGACGGATGGATGATGGACGGATGGACGGATGGAGAGATGGACGGACGGATGATGGACAGATGGATGATGGACAGATGGACGAATGGATGGATGGATGGACGGATGGGTGGGTAGGTGGATGGACAGATACATACACACATGGATGGATGGATGAACAGACAGAAGGATGGACAAGTACTCTGCAAACACTGTTCAGTGAGGAATGCCGCACCCATCCTCTCGGACAGGACCTGCCATGGAGGAAGGGCTTCTGGACATAGGTCTGCTATCACAGCCCCATGTGACGATCCCGCCTTCACACCTAGAGCCATATGTGACCCATGATTCAGCTGTTGTTAGAGTTAAGGGAGAGCATTTTGAAGGAGACAACAAAAGCACCGTCTAGAACATTGTATCTAAGACATCCTATGGTAAGCCTTTCATGGAAACCTACCATGCACAGAGCTATGGGAAGAGCAAGGCAGCAGCAGAAGCCAATGCCCTTGAGAAACTTGAGAGCAAAGGGGACCCCGTGGAGGGAGGATGACAGGACCCAAGAGAACCGCCACAGGTGGAGAACACAGATCAGTAGCCTTCCTGGTCCCTGTGCAGACTGAGAGGGACAGCACCAGAAGACAGACAACAGAGGGTGGGATCTGGGCCGTGCCAACTTGGCATCCATCCCAGAGAGCCGTTCCCCCAAACCTGGGACAGTCAGCTGCCTGCCTGGACCCTGCCGGGAGGAACCACAGTGGCCGTGCTGTTTTGGGGGAGAGGAGTGTCATCCTTAAAAAAATTTCACTTTATTTTTAAATCATTAATGACTCACAAGAAATGGCAAAAACAGTACAGAAAAATCCCTTCTGTTATGGGCTGAATTGTGTGTCCTCAGAATTCGGACGTTAAAGCCCTAACCCCACCTCGGAATGTGACTGTATCTGGAGATAGGGTCCTTACGGGAGTCGTTACATTACAATGTCCCCCCGTGGCTGGTGTTCTCATGGAAGAGATGTGGACAGACATGCCTGGAGGACGACCCCGTGAGGACACAGGGAGAAGGCGGCCCTCGGCAAGACCAGGATAGGCGCCTCGGAAGGGACCACCCCCACCGCCACCTTGAATGTGGACATCCAGCCTCCAGAACTGCGAGCTGGTAGCGCTGTCCAGCCTGGGGACGGCAGCCGGAGCACACACACCAGCCACCACCGCCGCACGATCTCAGAGCTGCTCCCCGCTGAAGCCTCCCCTGACACCTGTTGACACTCCTTTTCTGTTCTTTGCCCCACAGAACACAGAGGTCTTTGAAAGCACCAGGCCTGGGAATACCTAATGTGTCCTTGCAAGTTGGATAAAAAAAGAACTTTCTCCGTCCATAAAAATCCCTGCTTGCTCATTTGCCCTTTAAGTGAAGTTCGCTGCCAGTGCGTGCGTCGGTGCGGAGGGTGGTGGGCGGATCCCAAGGAACCACATGGGTGCCCCGGGCACTGGAATCAGCAAGAACAGCGTCACCCTGGGTGAGGCTGACCCTCAAACCCTCACCGCCCCAGAGAGTAACCCAGCTTGAACGTACACTCCGTGAATGGGCGCGCATCCCCTGGAACCCGCCCGTGTCTCCAGCGGGGACGTCTCTAAGTCACACGTTCCAGGCAGCGACCCTGTGACGGGAACCCTTCAAGTCCTGTGTGCACACCCACGTCAGCCAACATCCCGAGGCATGAAGCTTGTCCCTCCTTCCCCCGGGGCACCTGAGGATGGCGACAGCCCTGCTCCAGCCCCTCCCCAAGACACGGGCCTTCTCCTGATGCTCAGCCTCACACAGGAACGCGGACGGGGAACCAAGTTTTCGCAGAAGGCCACCTCGCCCACATTTGGCTTCTGCATCCCTCAGCATGGGCGCAGCGTGTCACCAGGCTCGGTTTCCTGCCTGTGTTCCTCCTTGTCCCTGGTGCCTTTTGTTCCTCGTTCCGGTGTCCTCGTGGGCCCCTCCCCCAGCTCCGAAGTCTCACTTCTGCCGGCGTCAGCTTGACTTTCCTCCTCCGGGACGCTGCCGGCCTCCTCCATCCTCAGAGCCGGCTCGCTCCTAAACTGCCGCCCAACCGCACAGCCGGTCCCAGGGCCTCCCCAGGGCCCTCCTCCACCCCCTCTCCTCCACCCGCGCTGCGACTTCTTCCAACCCGTTCCCTCCTCCAGGGACACCCTCACCCGCAGAACAAAACTGTGTGCTCTGCACTTGCCCCACAAACTGTTGTTTTCGGGCCTGGATTTGGAGTCTGACTTCTTAATTCTTAGTTTGCTCTCAAGGCCCACCTCGGCAGTGGGATGCTGAGAAGGGTGGAGGGCAAATCCAGGATCTGGGCAAGGATCTCAGCTGACGACCCCAGGCAGCCCCGCCTCCTGCGCTCGGTGAATGGAGGTCCTGTGACCGTGGGGCCGACAGGCGTCTTCTCGTCATCATGTTAAAAGTGACTGAGGAGCGATGAGCGTCCGCGTGAAACCTATGGGGGCGGGGCCCGCGGCTGGACACGTGGAGGTCACTGCCTGGGCTCACCTTCCTCCCAGCAGTCTCGGGAGACACGGTGGGTAGAATGATGTCCCCTAAAGGCATCTGCTGAAGACCTGACCCCCAGAACCCAGGAATGTGACCTTATTTGGACTTGGGTCTTTGCAGCTGTCATCAGGGATTAAGACGAGGTCACCCTGGAGAACGGCGGCTCTACCCGAATGGCCGGTGTCCTCACAGGACAAAGGAAGTTTGGAACACACCCAAAAGGGAAGGCACGGGGACAGAGACACAGAGCGGAGAGGCCACACGGTGACAGACGCTGGGTCTACCAGGCAAGGACGGCCGGCAGCCCCCAGGATCTGGGAGAGCGGGCACGGCCGGCTGGCACCTTCATTTTTGACATCCGGCCTCCAGAACTGAGAGAATCCACCGTGGCCCTTCGTGGACACCACCGCAGGACACACACAGGGAGCATCTGAATTCCAAGCGCTGAGGCCCCAGGACCAGGCCTGCGCCCACGAGATGGCGGCCGAGGGCTCGCCTTCCAGCACCAGCACCGAAGCTGCATCTGGAAACTCTTCTCACCTCTAATTGTTCTAAATGCTTCAACACGAGTGACTAATGGGCTCTAATTGGACATTCCATGGAGGGGCTGCTGTGACCAGGCCGTCCGCGACCCGCCTGCCCCCAGGGCTGCTCTCTCGCACAGCTCCAAACTCACCAGAAAAACACAGTGGCCTGTTCTGTATTTTACAAACGTCTCACCAGCGCCGACAGGTTTATTCTTCGACCAGCGACTATGGGGCAGAGAAAAGGACAGCGGGAGCCAAAAGCAGATGCGATCACACATCCCCACTGACTTCGGGGCTGCTGACACCTGCCTGGGACAGACAGGTGGGCTCCTGGAGGCAGAGCCAAGCTGCCAACCTGGTGGGTGCTAAAGGTTTGCCAGGGAGGTTCCGGGCCTTCCTCGCACCCCTGGGGGAAGGGCAGGGGACAGGGGAGGCGGTGCGGGAGGGCTGCCTGGGGGAAGGGCAGGGGACGGGGGAGGCGGTGCGGGAGGGCTGCCTGTCCTCCTCCTCCTCTCCCTTCCTCATGGCCACATCCCCAGAACCTGCTTCAGCAACAAGCAGTCAGAAGCAAGGGTTAAAGCCCATCTCGACACCCTCCCCGAAGCCTCTCTTCCAAACAACATTTAGCAAGAAAAGAGGGACCACGGATGTTCCTAGAAGGATCCATATTTCCAAAGACGGGCTTGAGCCAGAGTCCTCGAATGAAACCATCAGGTCCGGGAGGAAGTGAGATGGCCCCGTGCGAAGGCAGCACCTCCAGCCCCCCACCCCGCCCCCACCAGCAGCACCCGGGACTCTCTCGTGCCTGGCAGGGATATACGACCTGCAAGTGCCAGGGAAATACCCCATGAGCTGCTGTGCGACCAGATAAAGCCGTGCTCTCCCTCTCCCCACCAAGAGGCCACATTCACCCCGACACTCTAGAAAGCTCCGTGTGCATGAACACTGCCGGTGCAGGCGGCCTTTGCTTGGGCTTGGCCTCCCAAGGATGCTGTCATGTGATGGGGTCCGGTTCAACAGCTTTTCACAACAAGCAGACAAGAGACGGGGCGTGATGGATGGTGCAGGAAGCGCTCTCATTCGGGGATGATTTATGGGAAATCGTGTGTGGCAGCTCAGGGGTCCATCCCCATAGGGGGTGGGGGGGGCGGGGTGGGGGGGGCTGGGGTAGACAGATAGATTCTCCTGTTGAAGGGGGCAAAGCCTGATGTGCGCTGGCTGCAGAGCTGTGACCTGTCCACCCTCTGCCCCAATACCAGAGCCCGCAGCCCCTGCTCTCAGGCACACGCGTGTCCCCGTACATGGCCATGTTTCAAAGAGGCTTGAGGCCCGAAGCCAGTTTCCTTGAGCAGGAAGCGTGAACTCTGGCGACTGAATCCTCCCCTGCAGGAGTACTCTCAGAGGGCCGGGAGGTCAGAACAGAAGACCTTGCTTATCGCTCAGCTCCGAAACACGGGTGGCTCCCTCCCCAAAAACATCTGGAAAAGGAACAGCTGACGGCATCAGAGGGACCCTGACGCACACAGCACAGGTGAGAATGGCAAGGGGGCGGGAGGGGAAGGGGAGGACTGGGACGGAAGAGCCGAGACACCCACTGCGAGTCTTTCCAGGCTGCAGGCAAGCGGGTTCCCTCCCCAGCGCCCCAGAGCATGAGCTGCCCCGGGCCTCCGCCACTGCAAGTAAGGGACAAATCTCGTTTGGTAGCAGATTACTTTCCATCTGTGTTTTTAATACGGACGCAGAATTTACAGTAAAATCCAAACTGATCCATATTTAAAGGATAAGCCTTAAAATGGGATCTGATTTACGGGACCGTTTCCAAGGCATCGGAGGTGAGCCCCCCAGGCCCCCCAGGAAAGGCGATTCTGCCATGGTGGGGAGCCACACTAAGTGGTCCCACATACCCAAGAGGACGGAACAGCCCCCTCGAGGAGCAGAGGCTCCGGCAGCTTCTTGCTGGCCCAGACCTTGCCAGAGACTGACCCCAAAGCACGCAGGGAGGCAACACCCTGGTGACTCGCTACCACCATGGAAGGCGTGCAGGAGCAGCTCACGGTCGCTCTCTCCCCCACATCCCCCAGACCCCATCCCCAGCCGGCCCTCCTCCTGCCTGCCACCTACCAGTGGAGGCCAAGACTTGCTCCATGGGCGGGGAGCAGCGAGGAAACCCCGGGGGAGGGCTGCGCCGGGGGCACGGATGGCAGGCCGGGCCCTCTCCCTGAGTTTCTTTCCAGACATCAGAGCCCCGTGCTCTGGGGCGCCCGGGGGCAGGCGTGGCTCCCTCTGGAGCCCATGTGTGTCCCCCTCCAGAAGAGCGGAGACTGGGGTGGGCCGCGCCACAGGCGGGAGGTCATCCGCAGGGCTCAGGAGCCGGCAGGCCCCCGACCACAGCTCGGTTTGCTTGGCCTCCCCCGCCCCAGACCCACTGCCTGCCTGAAGCGGATGAAAAGGCAAAATACAGCTGGGCTTCCTCTGCAGGCTTCATACTGCCGGGTGCGACGGGGACTCCAGAGCCTTCCTCTGGTGCCTTCTCTCCCGGACCCTGGACCCGCGGGGAGGAAGGAGGTGCACATGCCCACTGCCCGGTCACCAGGTCAGAGCCTGCCTTCGGATCAGCGAGGGGCCGGAAGAGGGGGCGGCTCCCGGTAGACAGCAGCTTGCACAGCCCCTAGGCCCCGAATTCCCCAGAGCTGCCATCAGCTTCTGGCTTTGACAACCCCAAGAACTGACCTTTTCCCCTGAGGCTGGACCCTGCGATCTCCTTCAGGGGAAAGCGTCTTCCAAGGGGTCCCTGCCCGAGGAGGTGGGAGCTCTCAGCCCTTCCTCTGGGGCAGGGCATCGCGGGCTTGTGCTTAGACCCAGGATCCTGAGATTTAGGGGCTGGCACATGATCCCAGGGGGCTTGGCCCCCCGCTGAGGCCAGGCCCAAGCCATGTGCCCCCTATAGGTGGTTTTATGGTATCATCACAGGATCCCCGGAAGGAGTCTAAAGGAGTCTGACGGTCCCGTGGGGTTGCGATCTCCCCAGCCAGCGTATGCCGTGGCTCCTGTCACAGGGCAGCCTGGGCAGTGTGATCTTCCCCTGCAGGCTCTCTCAGGGGCCCCTGAAGGTTTAGCGATGGGGTGACAGAGCCATTTCAGTGTAGAAGGGTGGTTGTTTAAAGTTCTCGCCCCTGGCATGTCCCCGGGCCCGCCATTCTCATCCCGCGTCCACGGTACAGCCGCCCCCACCCCACGACAAGCAGCAGCTTCCTTGAGGCTCCCTGCTCCCGCTCTGACTTCCCGCCCTGCGTGTTCCCTACACAGAAGGCAGCGTTATCTGCGTACAACTCAAACCCCTCCTTCGCTCAGAGCCCTTCCCTGGCTCCTGCAGTCTTTAAGACAAGCTCCCAAACCCTTATTCCTGGCCTAAAAGCTTCTGATTTAGGCCCCGCACCTTCTACCCTGCTCCCCCACAGGACCCTAGCAAACCAGTCCCCCCACCCTTTTTTTTAAAGGTTTTATTTATTTGACAAAGAGAGATCACAAGTGGGCAGAGAGGCAGGCAGAGAGAGAGCAGGAAGCAGGCTCCCTACTGAGCAGGGAGCCTGACGCGGGACTCGATCCCAGGACCCTGAGATCATGACCTGAGCTGAAGGCAGAGGCTTAACCCACTGAGCCACCCAGGTGCCCCCAAACCAGCCCTTTTGGCTGCTTCTCCAACATGCCTCGGGGCCTTTGCACTCACCAGACCCTCTGCCTGAACCGTTCTCCCCAAGCCTCGGCGGCTGGTTCCCACCCTTGCTCCAACAGCCTCTGCCCAGAGCAGCAGGCTCTGGGGCCTGCCGGGGAATGTCCTGGGGAGAACAGCCTCCACCACGGCGATCGCCTCCTAGCACCTTTCCTCAGAGCCTCGGCACTACCTGACCTTACTCTATAGATGTGTTCGCCCCACCAGGAAGCAAACGGCGAGGGCTTGGCTTGGTCTCCCCCTGTCTCCGGCCTGCACCGCTGGCTCCGCGCATCGGGGGTGCGCGAGGACGGCTGAGTGACAGCATGCGACAGGTCCGTGAGCATCAGCCCACTGAAGGAGAGACCCAAACAGCCGGAGGCGGAGAGGAGCAGCGCACACCCGGAAGAGCCCGTGCCTGGAGGAGAATCTGATTCTGTGCACTCGCTCTTTCAAGGAGTACTGGAGGGACCAGCCTGTGTCCTCGGCCTCCTGCCCAGATTTCTCACCGGCATCGTGTGCTCCGCCCAGGAAAGGGTCAGTGCACTAGGAGGACGGCGGGACTTGGGCTTGGGTTGTTCCCGCCCTGCCTCCGACGAGCCTGACCCTCTAGTTTGGGGCAGTGTCTCCGCAGGGAGCTTCCTGGTGAGGGGAACCAGACCGCATCTGGTTTTGTCCCTGGCCTCTGGAATTCCTGTCACCTGTTACTCCCATACCTGACTTCCCGCTAACTGGGTGGCTCAGGGCTCAGGGTTCTTTGACAGAGAGGCACCGACTAGAAAGCTGAGTCTTCCCGTCCCCCTCAGGGGACAGAGAGGGGCAGGAGACAGGGTCCAGTCTTGTGACCAATGAAGTAATAGGGCTCCAGGAAAACTCTGGACGCCCAAAGCTCAGGGAGGTTGGTGACAGGTGAACACGTGGACATGCTAGGATGGGGACGTGTCCGAACCCTGCACGGGGAGAGCAGACCTCACCCTATGCATGTCCTTTATTATAAAAACGCAGCCACAGGCATGGCTCTCAGGTTCTGAGAGTCATGCTAGCCAATTATCAAACCCGAAGGTCATGGGAATTTGTAGCCGGTACGTCAGAAGTGCAAGCGGCCCCCAAGACTTGCGGCTGGCGTCTGACACGGGGTGACCTGAAGGGGGACGGGCCCCGAGCCGGCAGCGGTCTGCCGGTCACCCGCTGACACAGCTGAGGTGGGACGGAGGGAATCAGGCAGTCCCCTCGGGAACCCCGTGGAGCCCTGAGCACCGCTCACTGGCTGCAGGGAGACCTGGGCAGGGGACGGTCAGACCTGGCCTCAGCCTCCGCGTCTCGCACGGACACCAAATGGTGGACCCCACACCCCGTCCAGCTTCCCCGTCCATCAGCCGGGCTGATGGATTTCAGGTCACAGACGGCAGGTACCCCGTACAGATTCCCAGGGATCTGCCGACGCTCCCCATCCCGCCCCCTAAGCCCCTCAAAGCCACAGCAAGCCTCACACCTGAGCCGGCAGAACCACCCCACCCCGCCCGTCCCTCGTGCCAACGAAGCGTTCTTCTGTCGCAAACCCAGACTCCCAGGACAGCTCCGACCGGCGGCAGCCTTACCTGGTCGGGGTGGGTGAGGTCTGCTTCGCTGTAGCAGGGACGCCTCCCGTGGGGCTCTTTCCGGAACTTTCTCGGGTGGAAGTTTGCTGGGAGAATAGTGAGAATCAGCAGGAAAAGCTTCAGGTTCTCAGAGACAGATTCTCAACCTGAAGAAAAAGAAAAAAAAAATGTAAATGCTTTTGAAGCAGACATCCTCTTTTGGATATAAAACGAACCCGGTGTGAATGCCCTAGAAAAGACAGGCTGTGGCCGGTGACCACACCCCACGGGACCAAGAGGAATCTGCAGTGGGGAGGAAAGCATTAGGACCCTATCGCCAAACAGCAGGTGGGCGCCCCGTGCTGCGTGGCCGGCCCTCCCCCTGCAGCGCCCCCCCCAATGTTCTCTAACCCCTCCCCGCCCTGCTGGCTCCCGCCCGTCTGGTCACGCGATGCCCCCCACTTCCTGCCTCTCCCAGTACAGAGTCCAGTACGCCCCCACTGCTACCACTGCCGAAACTCCCTGGTCCCTCTTTTTTTAAAAGGTTCTTTGGGTGATGTCACCCTCCTGACATATCCCCCCGATGCCATCCTATGTGGCTGGGAAAAAACACCCGGAGTTGCCACAGCGGCCTGCAAGCCAGGTGCGACCAGGTTTGAGGAGCCCGACGCTTCCATGATGTGGCAGGACTAAGACGATGGAGGTAAAAATAAGCTGCGGGCTCTTGCCTGGACTGTGGGTTCACAGCTTGCTGGTAAGTCTCCCTCTTCCCACAGGACCCTAGGCAGTGTCCCTGCCCCCTGCAGCCCCTGGGCCTCCAGGCTGTCCCCCCACAACACAAGCAGGCCTCCCCCTGCACCACCCCCTCGTGCCTGCACTGCTCGGGACCCTCTTCCCTACGCAACCGCATGGCTTGCCCCTCCCTCCCTGGCGACTCTGATCTATGGCATCTCCCAAGTGGCCAATCCCAAGGAGAACACCTTATCAGACATGGCGGTCATCCCCCATTCCCGCTTCCCGGGCCCCATCGACCACCCCCATGACTGATCACATCTGCTTCCACTCAGATGCGTCACGCCAGAACAAGTGCCCCGAGGGCAAGTACCCGAGTCTCTTTTACTCAGTTCTGATGCCCCGTGCGCAGGCCGTGCCTGGCACACAGTCGGAGCTTACTCAGTGTTCGTCAAGAGTAGGCATGAAGACCCCCTTCATTCTCCCCTCGGCACCCATTAGGCTTCCCTCATCACACCCGGGAGCCAGAGGAACACAAGGGGGCTGGCTCACTACTGTTTGGCCTTGGGAGTCCTTTCTTTGCTTCATTCAGTCCAACCCAGTGAGCGTGCCTCCAGGCAGACAGGACACAAACACCATTCGGGCCCCCCTCCCTGGTCAGCCCCCAGAGACGGGCTCTGGGGCAGGGCCCTGAGTCAGGTTGACCCAGGAGTGGTCCCCCCAGCCTGCCTCCATGGAGAGGCTCCTGCTGGCACATCCCCAGAAATCCCACAACAGAGCTTTAAAAAAGGAAAGAAAAGACTACCAGTTTGTTTCTTTTCCTAAAATCCAGTTACTTAAAGGGGAACCACCCACGTCGCAAATGGCAGGGCCAACCCCACAGAGCGCCCCCAACTGCAGAGAAATGCCCGGGCCCCACGTGCCTTTCCAGTGGCCCCCCATGCTGTCCCTGCACAGCGCCTGGGGCTGGGCACTGGAGAGAAGGGAAACCGGGAAACGGCCCTGAGCTCCGGGAGGCCGCCCGCCAGTAGGAAAAGCAAGTGTGAGATCTGTTCTCCGAGGTCTGTGCTAAATGTGGCAGTGGGCGAGGTGGCCGGGGTAGGGCCCAGGAGGAGGAAGGGGAGCCGGGCAGAGGGGGCTCAGGTGTGACCGCGCTGGTGGGCAGAGAGGGCAGAAGGCAGGCTTCTCTTAGAACCGAATGCCTGGCCCACAGCAGCCGGCACAAAAGGCAAGGGCTGGAACTCATTCTGCTCCAGACCCACCGGAAGAGGAGTAAGGGGGCAGGCAGACAGCACCCCGGGACCTAAACCCAAGAAGGACAGATGACAAGGGACAGGGAGCAAAGACAGGGAGGGAAGCAGGACCCCACAGGCATCCAGGGACCCCTAAACTCCTCTGTCCCCAGCACGCTGATGGTTATGTACAGTTCTTGAAACCGGGCCATCCTCTCCAGCATAATGCCTTCACATCCCGCAGGACCCCCCGCCAGCCCCCTGCCACTCACGTGTTGAGCTGTGCGGCCGGTACCCCGACTCCGCACCCCCCTCAGGAGCCACGCAGGCCCAGAGAGACGTTACTTCACTCTGCTGGGCGGTGCACAGCCGGCGGGGCTCACTTAGATGGGAGAGCGTGGGCCCCGGGGTCACTGGGACTGGACCAGGGTGCTCGCCCCACCCCCCACCCCCACCAGGGCCAGCAGCCCTGCCCTGGCCAGGGCTCGGGGACCCAGGGCAAGAGCCAGCCTCACCACTGCCCGGCCGCCCTTTGTTTCCTTAAACGAGAGATCATCTCATGGCTTGTCTCGGATTGCAACAGCACGGTCTCCCCCACTCTGCAGGAGGAAACACCAGCCACCACCCACAGTGCAGATCCGGGGGCTTCTGCCCTGGGGTTTTCAGGGACATAAGTCCCAGCAGCCAGCAGGAGGGGCAGGTCCCATCTCCGCCTTCTCAGAACAGACAATAGAAAGAGGCAGAAGGCCAAGTAAGTAGCCATGAGGTCTTTCTAGGCCCCACGGCTGGCTCTGGGCAAAGGGAAAAGGAAAGGGATCCCTGGGTGGCTCGGGCGTCTGCCGCGGCCCACGTCATGATCCCAGCGTCCTGGGATCCAGTCCCACGTCGGGCTCCTTGCTTGGAGGGGAGCCTGCGTCTCCCTTTCCCACTCCCCCTGCTTGTGTGCTCACTCTCTCGCTCTCCGACAAATAAATAAGTAAACTCTTAAAAGGAAAACAAAAAGAAAGAAAGAAAGAAAGAAAGAAAGAAAGAAAGAGAGAAAGAGAGAGAGAGAGAGGAGAGCAGAAGGCCCACGGGGCTCAAAGCAGCAAAAGACAGTGAGGCCTGCCTAGCTGAGGTCCAGGGTCCAGACCACCACCTGCTGTCCCAAATCCAGCAGAGGAGGGCACTGCCTCTTCCCCCTCCTGGGAACCACGTTCACTGTGTCCTGCCATGCACCAAGCACCGTGGCAGGTTCCCGAGGTTCCAGACTCTACCAGCGCATTGCCCAGGGCCAGAGGTAGTCAGGAGCCTCCAACTGCTGACCATCAGTGTCCAAGTCCTTGTGCCTCCTGCGGCAGGGGGTGCCCACCCGCGCACCCCGCAGAGCCCCAGGGCCAGTGGCACAAGGGTTCTCTGGTGGCCAGGACTCTTCCCTAAACCCTCGACCTACTTCTCTGGGATCTAACCCCCTCACTTTGGATGGGGAAGCCCTCCAAATAATTTGGGGGTGGACAGAGGCCCCCAGGAAGGCTGGACATAGGTGGAGGGGCGGGAAGCAGAAGGACATGATCCTGGAGAAGAGCCTATTGCTGGAAAGTACCAGGTGTGGTCCTACCAAGGGCAAGGGCAGGGAGCAGGCCGGGAGGCCTCAGTCTCAGGGAAGGTCTCCCCAGCGCATTCCTACTCCTCCCCGTATCTCAGCCACCAATTAAATCTCCAGGGCCCAGGGTGGCTACAGAGCCAGCGCAGCTCCCAGCTTGCCTCCCAAGGGGGCAGACGGCTGGGGCTGCCTTTGGTGCAATGGCCCCAAAGGCCTCCTGTTGGGATTCTTGCCATAAGGGAGAGAAGATGGAAAATAAACACTGGGACCTCTAAAAAGTGTCTTTTGCAAAATAAATACATGAATAAATAAATAAATAGATAAGCCAACACACACACACACACACACACAGGCACGAGCCCCGCAGAGGCTGCTGTGAGAACAGACCTGCGCAGAGGGAAGGGTCCTCCCGTCACCCTCCAACTCCAGCCCTCAGAGGGACTGGGCAGCTGGCCCCTTCATTCCTCTCTGAGGACCCCTGACCTCTGCCACTACAGGGCAGGGACGGGGAAGGACGGACTAGAGCTGAGGCAACACAGAGAAGCAGAGACACCCACCAGTGCCCTCGCGCTGTGGCCCCTCCCTGGGCCTGGGGCGGGCACTCGGGCCCCATCTGACGGCCCCACAGACTCAGGACTTGACGCCCACTTGACGTGGGCGGAGGTCAGGAGGGACAGCATGATCGCTGTGCTGTGAACGTGGAAGTCGCCACGGGAGGAGATCGCAAAACTCACCATCCGGGAAATCACGTGTGAGCGTGTGAGGGGACGGAGGTCACCCCAGCTGCTGTGGTGGCCACTTCACAGCAGGTACCTACCACGAGTCATTATGTCGCACACCTTAACCTCAGGCAAAGCCGCCTGTCCCTTGTGCTGCGGTCAAACTGGCAAATGCAACGTAATGACAAGGATTGGTATCCGATTTTTAAAAACCACCGACACGTCCAAACCAAGCAGAGCTGCTTGTCCTACCAACCACACCGTCTGGTGGGACACGGAGCTGTCGCCCATCAGGGATGCTGCACTCAGCCTCGCCTCCTGTCCGCATGTCCCTCTGGCGCGCTCCCCTCCCTAGCACTCGTGCCCCCTTCTCCCGGCTTCTGTCCACCCCCTCACCAGCACCGTGCGGGGGGACGAGGCACGCCTGTCCTGTTCCTCCTCTCCCTCATGCTCTCGGCCTCTGCTTCCTCACAACCCAAGGGCCAAATGACCAAACCCAGAGCTTGACCTAAGACACGCTAAGAAAGCAAAACTTGCCAGCTCTTGAGCCCGGAGAAGGAGAACACGGGACGCTGCGTTCCGGGAGTGAAGAGGATAGGGGAGTGCGCGATATTCTGAGTACATGAGTCTCCTCCTTCCATTTTTAACCCAGAAGCCAGCTCCGTGCCTGACTCCCCTCATGCCTTATGAATCCCGTCCCTGACAAAAAAAAAAAATAAAATAATAATAATTTGGGTTTTATTATTCTGGCATCTAGTGGGAGTGGGTGACAATTCTACTGTAGCTGAACTGCGGCTGCTTCTTCCTTCCAGTGAGTTTTAATAATACAGTGTACCTTTAGGTATTGTTGGGATGTTACATTATTCAACGCATCGAACAGGAATGAGAAGGCCCTTATGCAATTTACGTGTCCCCTGCGCTGTGTTTAAAGCCTGGGAAATGCAGGGGTATAATTTGGGAAGCAATTTTCCCCAAGGTCGGGGAAAGCAGTTTCTGGCGGAAAGGCTGGGGGCTGTGTGACCCCAGTGACAGCCAGGCTTGAAGCGGGGGCCCCAGGGACTCCAGGCCCCCCAGAAGCATTCCCCAAATGCGAGAGAACGGGGCTTGCATATAGCCTCTTGGTGGGAAGGAGCTGCCTGGGGCACCATCCAAAGTGCTCCCAGGCTCTCCTCCGTGTCTTCTGGGCTTCCCTTCCCGGATCAGGCTGGGTTCCTGAGTCCTGGAATCCATGAGCCAGACCAAGAGCCCTGCTCCAGGCCCTCAGGGAACCTTAGGCCAGCTGCTTCCTTCCTGTTGGCGGGCCCTTCCCAAAAACACCATTCCAGAGCTGAGCATCCCTCCAGCCCCTCCCACGCCAGAGACTGGGGACACAAATGAGAACACCACACGGGTCTGTCCCCGAGGGGCTTGCAGTACCGAGGGAGGGGGATGCGCAGAGGAGGGGGTAAGGGCTCGCACGGGACGTAAGGTGCCACAGGGCAGACCTCAGCTGTGCTCGGGGCGTAGAACAGTGCCCGGCACAGGACAGGGGCTCAACAGTGACGTGTGAGTGGCAGAGTGCACGGAGTGCCAGTACTGGGGATGGGGGAAGCATGCGTGGGGCCCTTAGCAGGGAGTGGGGCGTCTTTCGGGCCTGGGACCAGATGCACTGGAAGGTGAGGCCGGCCGTGCAAGTCGGGCGCCAGATCCAGGAGCACCTCAAACACGGCGCCAAGGACCCTCAACAGCCACCTGAAGTTTAAGCAGGAAACTACGCAGACGCGTGTCTTAGGAGGTTGGCTCTGGTGTGAGGCAAGGGCAGAAGGGGCTAAAAACCCAGGCAGGAATCTCGACGTGGAGGCAGCCGCGGGCTCTCCTGTGAGGCACGGAGACACACGAGACGGTCGGAGACTGGTCAGGACCACGGACAGGACTCGGGGGCGTCCGCCGGGTGGATGTGGGGTTTGTTGTCGGGTCACAGGCACTCCCGATGGTATTCTCGACACCTTGGAATACGTTAACAGCTACAGAACAAGGTTCCCCAAGGCTTGTGGGGTTGGGTTCAGACTCGGACATGTGCTGGAAGAGCGCTGGGATGCGTGGGGGAAGGGCTGTACGGCAGGTGGTCGGCTGCCAGGATCTAGGGCTTGGAGACAGTCTGGTCTGCTTTGGGGATGGTGGCACCCGCCTCCGGGATGGCCACCACGATCCTCACCCCCCCGTCCCCTGATACAGTCCCCTCTCTCCTCACGCCAGGGCCGACTCTGCCACCCCCGGAATGCAGCCACAGTGATGGCGTCACGGTTCTGAGATCAGGCCATAAACGACATCGCCCACTCTCACGCTGGTGGGAGCTGGCCGCCATGTCATGGAGCCACACTCAAGTGGCCACAGGGAGAGATCCATGTAGGAGGAACCGGGGCCCCCCCTCCGACAGCCAGCATGCTGCCCGCAACCCCGCAAAGGCCACTGAACTACACACCTCAGCTGCCTGGGCTCCCGGGCTCCTGAGCCCAGAGGGTGTGGGCTAAGAAATGACTGTTGTCTGACGCCGCGAAGCTGTGGCATGACCGTGAGACCCGCAGATGCGTCATACGAGGGTTCCAGCAAGGAGAGATGTTAGTGGTGGCTGCGGCCAAGGGCAGGGAGAGGAGCACCCAGTGAGAAGATGGGGGGCGCGAGAGACAAGGGAGCAGGGGCACAGGCGGGATCCCTGGGAGGTGGCGGGGTGGGAGAGAAGCCTGTGCCAAGGAACAGGGGCCCCGCCGAGAATGGAGCCAAGGCTTTCAGACACCGCAGAAACCCCAGTCTCTATGATGCCCCACGAGAGGGTGTCAGACGCTCCAGACCCCCACGGCGCCCAGTGGCCCCCTGCCCCCCAGCGGGGACCCTCTCCCTTTCTGCCTCCTTGGGAGACCGGGTCCGTCTCATCTCCTGTGGCGCCTGTTGCAAATCGTAATTATGTTTTAACTTGTTTCCTTACTCATCCGTGGTCCTGGAGGGCTGGGGGGTATCTGTCGTGTTCACCACTGTAAACCCAGTGGCCGACAGACGAGGTTCTCAAACACTTGTTGGATGGATGAATAAATTAATGGAAAAAGCAAAACCCTGAGTCTCGCCGACAGGCCCAGGTTACCGGGGGGCAAACGACCCCCTTCCGTGTCCCTCTCGTGCCCCATACCTCTCCGGTGGGGGGGGCAGGGTCCTGTGGCTGTGAAGGAAAGCGCAGCTGGGAAAGGGGAGAGCTGAGGGAGAGGAGACCCTGAGGGTGACCCAGGCAGGCTCCTACGCTCTTCTCCAGACCCCGAGGGAGGCTGTGGTGTGCTTGGTGCCCGGTGGAGGGGACCGAGGCTGCCTCCCTCAAGGTCCTCAGTGGTTCACAGTCTAGTGGGAAAGCAGGCAGCCAGATGGGGCGAAGGGGTGAGGCCTGGACGCTGACTGTCTCCCCGCTTTGTGTCCCTACCTGAGAGGCCCTGGGCTCACCCAGGAGGGGCACCACTCCCCTGTACTGGCAATGATAGGCCCCCTGTCGCTCCTCGCCTGCGACATACTCAGGCCTGGGCAGGAGCAGGGGCATCACTGCCGTGATTGAAACAGACCATTACAACACACTCTGCGGCGAAGGGCTGTCCGGAGTGCCGCGGGCACAGCGAGCGTGGGAGTGGGCTGCGCTGGGGCGTGGCCAGCTTTCCGAAGGAAGCAGCAGCAGGCTGGCAGGAGGGGGCTCAGCCCCGGTGCGTGGCCAGCTGAGGACAGGTGGCAGGAGAGAAGGTGGCTGAGGCCCGAAGGCCCCACAAGGCCTGCTTTAGAGTCAGCCTCATCCTGCCTACAGGGGAGGACAGGTGGCCAGTGGGTGCTCATAAAAGACAGCCTTAGGGGAGGGCCTGGAACTCACCAGGGATCACAGAGCTGGAGGCCGGTGGTCTTCACCAGGAGGACAGGAGAGCACAGGGAGGGAGCCTTGTCTCTCAGCCCTGGCTGTCTGTCCACAGAGCTGGGGCGGGGGGGCGGCCCCCACAGTTAATCCCCGCACTTGCTTCCCTGGGCCTTAGCACGGCCCCCGGCCCAGGAGAGGGTCTAACCGTCTCCCCCACACACCCCATCCCCTTTCTTCTGCCCTCGGCGATACCCTTGCGGGCCTGGGACCCCAGCTCACAGACATCCTCCTGGGCAGGGCCAGGGAGAAGAAGTCACCCCAGGAACAAGGTGGGAGTCGAGGACAGGCACTTCCTAGGTGGCTTTCCCTGCTGGCACAGGGAGGCCCCATGAAGCTGCCCAGACAGTGGGGCTTGGGGGTGGGCAAGAGGGGGGGCGGGGCACCGATCTGGGGAGGGGCTGGGCTCCGGGGCAGCCTGGGCTGGGCAGATAGCACAGCGGCCACAATCAGGAGCTCGCTCCCACTTATCTCCCGGCCGCCAGGTGTCTGTGCATGAGAAACACGGCGTTTGGTAATAGGATTTTGATGCTGAACAGCCGAAGTTTTCTCCGAGACTGGCTTTGCGTCATAAATGTAGGGAACCGCGACCTTAATAGGATTCTAACTTTTAGGCAGCAGACGGAAATGGGGAGGGTGGGACAGAGACTCCAGGATGCTCCCCAAGAACACGGGGCCTGGGGGACCACGGGGCTGGGGGGGGGGGCTGCTTGTCGGGCCCGGGTCCTGGTGAAGCCAGGGGGCCTGGTGGAGACTCATTCTTGGGCTCCGCATCGCAGGAACAGGCCTGTGATGTCTCAGAACTGGCCCTCAGACCCCCATCTAGCTGCACGCTCAGGTCCAGGGGGTTGCCCACAGCCCGACTGTGCTGCCGGGCAGGTATTTAAAGAGAGCGCGCAGGGAGGAGCAGCAGGGGCCGAGGGGGAGAGCGCTGAGCAGACTCCATGGCCAGCGGGGAGCCCAACATGGGGCTCGATCCCACAACCCTGAGATCACAACCTGAGTTAAAACCAAAGTCAGATGCTTGACTGCCTGAGCCCCCCAGGGCACACCTGCCTCCGGGCAGGTTTTTTAAATGTTCCCTTCCATGGGCTGCCCTGTTCTCCCCAGGCGCGCCACACACGGCTCCAGCCCGAGCACAGGAGAATAACTTGCATCAGTAACGTGTTTAAAAATACATTCCGCCAGCTGCTGTAACAGCATTTGCACTGCACAGTCATCCCGAGAGAATTCCCCGGAGGGCCCGGCTCTGGGAGAATTCTAGCCAGCGGGAGGAGTCCGTCCTGGAGCTGGTGTGGGCACCGGTCCTCGGCTGCCCCCACCTGCCCTGAGCACAGGAGTCAAACTAGAAGACAATGCAACAGAAACAGTGCCCAGAAGGACTTTCTGGGCAGGACGTGGCCTTGAACCCCTGCCCAGGGCAGGGTGTCACATGTCCCTTTTCTTGGCAATCTGGAGCCCAGGGATGCCCACCTCTGAGCTTCCCACACGTGGTCTCGGAGGTTGGACAGCACTGTCACGGCATGCTGACCGAAACCCTGTGAAGGCCACTGAGCTACACACCTCAGCTGCCTGGGCTCCTGGGCTCCTGAACCCAGAGGGTGTGGGCTAAGAAATGAGGCCAGTCTGTCCCACTCGGGCCTGGGCACTCTTGAGGACAATGCCTACCACCTAGGACAGGACAGCTTTCTGGGTGACCTGAGTGTCCTGTGTGGAGGCAGGGGAGTGAGCTAACGATGCTGCCAGCCCTTTCTCTGCCTTGGAGCCCCTATCCTGGCTGTTAGCTCAACGGAGCTGGGTTCCCGTGGGCCTGCACTGGTCCAGGCCACCACCACAGTCCCAGGAAGGCTGGAGCTTCAGCCTCTGTACAGCTGCCTGCACCCCATCATCCGGCTCGGGGACTTTAGCACCCCTGCCACATCAAGGAACCTTCTGGAGATGGGAGAATGTCCCTATCTCAGTGTAGGTGATGGTCAGTCAGGTGTACACAGTTGTCAGAAAACGCCTTCAACTGTACTAAGACCCATACGTTTCACAATCTGTAACTGACTCCCCATTTTTCAACTGAAAAAAAGAAATAACGTTTTAGACTGACAATACACCTTGAGTCAAAGCCACTCTCAGTCCCTAAGGTTCTGACAGGCTACAGAGCCTTTCCGTTGGCCAGAGTCAGAGACAGAAGCCCGATCAATACGTCTGGGAAGAAGCAATAATCAGGGCAGTGGTAGCGCATGTGTCCCACGCGCAGACTGAGTCACCTGCCCCAGGGGGCTGCCACCAGCAGCGGCAGGAAGGCAAGAGCCATCGGCGTGTCACCCAAAGCCTCAGTCCCAACCTTCGCTTGTCAACTCTCCTGTAATAAGAAGAGAAAGAGAGGAAACGTGATGATACAGGAACGCGTCCTCATCCAGGACCCTGTGCTGGCCCCCCTGCATCCTGGAGCAGGGACTAGAATCTACTTCTGGCCCCTTCCGGTTAGCATCAGGTCGGAAGGAACACGCTGCACACGGAGTCGGTGGTCTTGAACAGGACAGGTGGGGCACGCCCAGAGCTCTTCCCCATCCCCTCTGGGGCACCACGGCTACCACATCAGTCACCAAGCAAACACCCAGAGTCTGCCCTAGACTGTCCCAGATCCAAGGAGGCTGCTTCAGAACTGTCCTCCCACTCCAGCAGGGTCCAGGTCCTGGTCTCGGACGGGCCTCCCCGGAGGAGCAGAGGGTGAAGCCCGTGTGCAGGAGGGCTCAGGAGACCCGCGGCGGGGACAGCTGTTGATGCTGAGCAAGAGATGGGCACAGAGGGCGAGAAGAAGATGGGGAAGCAGGGGCCGTCACCACCCGCTGGATCTCTCCTAATTCGCTTCCTCGGTAAGAGGCTCTTCTGCCCACCTCCTGCCCTGTGTTCTGAAAGTGAAACACAGACCAAGGGCTGGCAGAGAGGAAGCCTTTCTACGCAAGCCAAGGCCGACTCGTACCCTGCTGTGGCCTCCAGTCTATCCTCTCTGAGTGACCCTGGCCATGAAATCTGCCTTCCCGGGACCTGATTTTCCTTCTGAGGTCCTCTGGCACTCTTCCTACCTAGCATATGAGTTTGGGCTCATGAAGTGCTCCATGATGAAAGGGAGACCTCCCCAGGAGCAGCATGGTGTGCTGAAACTAGGAGTACACGTCAGCAATGGTCACTGGGGACAGACTTTATTCATCTACCCATCCACTTGTCCAACTGCCACCTCTCCGTCTGTCTGTTCCTCCACTGTCCACTGATCCATCCGTCCATCCATCCGTCCACCGATCCACCTACCCATACCCCATTCAACCATCCAGCCATCTACCCACCTACCTGGCCACTCATCCACCCGCCATAACTCAACCATCCACTCAACCACCCGTCCATCCATCCATCCATCATCCACAAAGTAAACTCAGCGAGGGCAAAAGAAGGCCCAGTACAGGAGCAGGGACTGAAGGACAGCATTACAAAGACTGAAAGGTCTTTGAGTCTGGGCTTGGAGGTCAGATAAACCTGGAGGGAAACCCCGGCTGCCCTGTCACTATACTGGCGCAAGTTCCTTAAGCTCTCCCAACCTCAGTCTGCCCACCTATGAAGTGGGGAACAACTTTCTTGTGGGGTCACTGTAAAAAACAACACATAAGATCACATACACAGGACGCTTGGCCGCGTGACTGCTCTACGGTCAGCACTGAGCAGACGAAGGCCGCCACCATCTCCACCCTTGTCGTCAGGTTCACAGTCCTCCCCACCAGCCGCGGTGGCACGCGGTAATGAGACGCGAGTCCCTGTGCCACGTGACTGCAGGTTTCCTATCGAAGAGGCCAAGTCTCTTTTCCACCCCATATCAATGTGGGCTCAGTCATGTGACTTATTTGATCAAAGAATGAGGCTCAAGAAACAGGCAGCCGTTTATACACTTAGGCCAGAAGAAGGCGTCCATGTTCCCACTCATTCTCTTATGCCTCTGCCATTGCCACGGTTGGGCTCCTGGTCCCAGGATGGGGTGAAAGGCACATGAAGCAGGGCTGCCCCACTCCACCCGGCCGGGAGCGCAGCCATGGAGTCCATCGGCTGGCCCCCAACGAATCCACGGGCTTGGGAAAAATAAAAAGAAGTGACTGGTGTTGTAAGCGTCTGATTCTGGAGCGGTCTGCCACGCAACAGCCGCTGCCACGCAACAGCCACTGACTGATGCACCTCTTCCCCCTCAGTTACCCCAGCCCCTTCTCCTGCCTCTGTACCAAGAAGCATCACATGACCTCTAGCCATGTTTCCCCTACAAGTCAGGAAAGGGGAGGCTTCGGCAGGCAGACCCCGGGGAAGCCTCACTTCCCCGCCCATAGCCCCTGCTTCCTCCCTGGAAACGGGAAATGACAGCACAGCTCGTGGTGCAAGAGGAGGATGTCTGTCATCCCACGGAGGGAAGTGCAGCAAGGCTGTGTGGGGCCGCCTGTCTGTCGGTCCCTGTCTGTCCATCCACTTCTGAAATCAAGGTCATGCGGTTCTCGGGGCTCCAGGGCACCAGCTCTCAGATGACGGGAAGGATGAGGGTTTGTCGTGGAAAACGTCGCTGAGTGGAGATCAGGACCGGCAGAGGGTGCCACGGTTCTCGGCCGCCCGCGCATTAGGGCCACAGTTCTCTGCCGCCTGTGCATTAGGAACTCCACGCACACGCCCGCCATAAACCGCTAACCCCGCGGGCCTGCTGCCAAGGGGCTCAAAGGTGGATCTGCCACGGTTACGACAACAAAAACTAAAACTGGGTCAAACCTGAAAGGTATTATCTTCCTCCAAGCTGCTAAATGCACCAGAGTAATGAGGTTGGTGAAGCAGTATCCACTGGCCCACAGACAGATTTACCAGTTCTGCGGCGGGCTCGGCCGCTGCCATGCCTCCCCGCTGCGGGGGAAGGTGCCGGCCTTCTCGTGTGCTGACTCTAGAAGCCTCCGGCCACAGGCACCAGGCATCTGAAGGCTCGGGGCGGTTCTTCCTGCCTGCGGAACCCTCACAGCTGCCAAAGAAAAGAGATGTCCATCAGCTCCCGCAGACCAGAGCCCCCGGGAAAAGGCTACTCTTGTTCCTGTACCCTGCCACGCCGCGGGCTTCCGGTGATCGAGGACAGGCAGGAGTCCGGACCAGCGGGAGCTGAGGGGCTGCGGACCACCCCCAGCGCAGCCCCTCCCTCAGTGGCTTCCCGGCATTTAACTGTGGCAGACACAATACCTATACCTTGAATTTGCATAACATGCCCTTCTCCTTATACATTATTGATTAGCATTCCGTGGGCACGCACACACCCTGCCTGGAACCCATCCGTCAAAGCCTCTCTGTCAACAGGCCTCAGACTGGCCCCATCGTCTAGGTCATCCAGGATTTATAAACTGACCTGCCCCTCCCTTGCAGGTGTGCTTAGAAACCCGTCTGCCTCATCTCAAGGGAGCGGGTGAGGGAGACCGGGTGAGGGAAAGATACTTAAGACAAGAATGTCTTCTCCGACAACCGATTTTATTTTCTACTGCCTGGGATGATTACAACAGTGGGTGGGTTGTTTTGGCAAAGTGGTGGATGGTGCCAGCATCACCCGGCCAGGGTGAAGTGGGCAGAGCCCAAGGAAGGTCAGAGAATCAGAATCTGGCCCCCCATGTGCAGGCCACGGGGCCTCTAGCTATGTCCCAGGGAGCCTGGATGATGAGCCTCCAGTGTCCTCCAGCCGCAAAACGGGGCCAATAAGCCTGTCCATGGGAGGCGGGAGAAGAGCACAAGATCAGCCCCACGAAGGGGCTCCACAAACATCACACTGTGCAGTGGCGCGTGCTGCCAGCTCCGGGCAGATCTGGAGGACGAGGCACTCAGTGAGGTCAGCAGACTCCAAGGACAGACACTGTGCGATTCCACGACGCGAGGCACCTAGAGGACTCAAACGCTCACGGACAGAAAAGAGGACCGTGGACGCCTTGGCGGGGGGTGGGGCAGGCAGGTGGTGTTTCTGGGTCACAGAGCTTGGCTCGGGGAAGACGAAGGTGTTCCGGAGGTAGAGGGCGACGGCTGCACCACCATGTCAAACACTGGGCGCCACGGAACGGTGCACCGAAACCCAGTTAAGGGAGTAAGTGTTCGGTTGTGTGGACCTTACCCCGATCATGTGTGAACGCACAGAAGTGCAAGGTGCTGTTATAATGATTCACCTGCGACCCCAATAAGAAAGTCCTCTCTTAGGTCCATTTTATCTCTTGCTTCCCCCCCGCCCGAAGTCATCACCTCTTTGGGCACTGACGCAGGGGTGGGGGGGTCCTCTGCGACCCAAGGAGCTCAGATCTTGCCCCTGAGTTGGGAAAAAATGGGATTCTATTCCTGCCCCCACCAAGACGGGCTCATGCCTGAAAAGCATGGATTTCTGCTCCGACGCGCAGAACGCAGGCTGAGAGAGGAGGTCAGTCTCCCCGACTCCCCGTCCACAGGGTCCAGGCAGGCCTTCGAGAGAGGAGACCTGCCACCGTCGCCCTGGCCCACCTCGCCCGGCACTGCGGAGAGACTCCTTTGAAAGTCCCTCCCAAGAAAGAGCCAACAGACCGGTTCCCCTTTGCCTGCGATCTGGCGGCCCGTGGGAGCATCTACAAAACCCGGAACGGTGTGGCCCAGTAGAAACAGCGTGTGAGCCTCACATGAAATGTTACATTTCCTTATCGCCGCATTTTTTTAAAAAAAAATGTAAAATGAGCAAGCGGGAGTGATGTTTACGATTCCTAAATTTGACACAATATATCCGAACATGATCATTTCAATACATAACCCATACAAATGTGATCGACGAGAGATCGCACGGCGCCTCTCCGCGCAAACCCTCCGCATGTCCAGCCCCGGCAGCCTGGCGCGGCTGTGGCAGCCACTTCAGAAGGCGCCACTCCGAGTTTCCTCCTCGTCCTGCAGCCCCCTGACCAAGGAGATGCAGGACCCACTGTGTCTGCGGGGATCCACCAGGAAAACCAGGGGCAAGGGAGCAGGGACGCCTGGCCCTGGGAGCCGACCAGCAGGAAGGCTGTCCTCTGCCTGCTCCCACAAACTCCTTCCCAGCCAGCCACCAGAATGGGGGACCTTGGAAGGAAGGTGCTCACCTTGTGGGATGCAGCAGGGGTACAGGGCTCAGTGGGGGGCTCCTGGGGCAGGACAGGGACACAAAAGCCTTCATCCAGAGGTGGGAGCCAGCAGGCCCCTTTGCTCTCCTGACCCTGGCTTCCGTGGAAGGAGGAGAGGTGTGTGGTTGGCCGGGCCCCTCACCCAGAGCTCCTAGGACTGGGGCCTGCAGGAGGCCCCCCCAGCCCTGGACCTCACCTGCAGCCACCCCATCAGGAGCTACCTGCACGGGTGACTGCCCGGTCACTTAAGCTTTTACAGTATGACCCGGCCCCATTCCCAACACGCAGAGAGGGAAACCAGAGAAAGCCATCCCTAATGGACTCATTTATTGTCGGGGAGGATTCCCGCATGAGCGAGGCACGCTGTGCTAGGACACGGCATGAGCGGCCACCACGTGTGAACACAGACCGCGTGGCTCAGCACGAGGGGGGCCAGGAGCCTGAGGACAGCTTCATGGGGCCGCACGCGTGCCCACCAGAGGGTCCCGGGAGAGTCCACCGCCTGCCTCCGCCAGTGCTCCGGGGCTCATGGCCACCATCCTCCCAGCCCTGCCCCCGCCATCACCCGGCCTCCGGGTCTGTCTGCATCTCGTCCTCCGCTGCCCCTCTCGGAAGGACACTCGTGACTGCGTCTCAGCCCCGCCGCATAGCGAGGGTGCTCTCCCCGCCTCCGGATCCTCCCCTCAGCCACACGGGCACCGTGTGTTCCTGCCATGGCAGCCATGCTCCCAGGCTCTGGGATTAGGGCCTGGCCATCTCGGGGGCCCTGCCACTCAACCAGCCACAGATGGACTCCCGCAACAGACGTCGGCATGCACACACGGTGCGGACGGTGAGATCTGACTCCACGTGCTGCAGAAGAAACATTCGTTCCCTGGTGATGAGGCTGGCCATGTGCCTCCAGAGAGAGTTTTTGGGGAGATGCCAACAGAACGGGCCAAGCCCCAGCAAGGTGAAGCCGCTGCAACCCAGGCTTCGAAGACCAGACAGAGAGGTTCCTTTCTATATGGCAAGAGCCATCCCAAAGGTGTCCTGGAGGGGCAGGCGGGGGCCGGGGGGCACTTGGGCACGGTCACCGTCACTGCAGCTGCGGGCATGCAGAAGGCACTGTCCACGCCCCACATGTCCCCCTGCCCTCACTGTCTCCGTGCACCCTGGCCTGACCCTGGCCGCCGTGTCTCGGGCCTCCTGAGAGGCGGAGCTCCCTGCCCCCACTCCCATCCCCACCGCGCTCATGGCGCACGCGGAGACGTTCTAACGCTCCCCGACTGCGCGCGACGGTAACCGGGAGAAAGCACGTGTTTAAGAAGAAAGAAACGGAGACAAGGATCGAGGCAGCGGACGCTAAGTCCCTGCAGGCCGTCCGTGGCCAAAGGTGTGACCCCAAGCGTCCGAGGGGGAACTGGAGGGGGCGGTGGGAGGAGCCGCACGAGCAGGGGGAGGACCCAAGGCGCCAGCTGCCGGCCCGGCCGGACTGCAGGATGCGTCTGAAGAGCTGGGGAAGGCGCAGGACTCCCCGTGGCCACTTGGCTCCCCGTGGCCACTCGATCATGAATCACGGCAACAGGCTAGGAGCCGCTGCGTGGCCATCTGTCGTGGAGAGCTGGGAAGCAGGTGCCCGCTGAGCAGGAAGCCGGCTTGGGTGACCTCCACATCCTGACCCATCCTTGGGTTCCAAGTGTTGCCAAACTTCCCGAACTGCGGGCCAGTCAGCCTCATGTCCCAACAGCACCCACAGAACGTCGCAGCCAGCGACCTAAGATCTGAGCCCCAGATGGTAAGAAAAAGGCCACGTTGGGGCTGGAGGCCTCGAGCTGGACCCTGGCCCTCACCCCGTCCTATCTGTCACAGGTCAGGCAGCTGGGGGCAGGGACGGGGGTCCTATTTGCCAGCTTGGTGAATCTTGGCAGAATGAGAGCACTTCACCTCCCCTGAAGCATGGGGTCATGGAGGAGAAACGGACCAGGAGGGGAGGGTAGAGAAGCACGATGACCATTCCCCAAGACGACCATTCCCGACGCTGTCCAGCTAGGAGGCTGACCCCTTCCCAAGGGCCTGGGAGGTACAGGGTGTGAAGTCTCCAGATTTTCCACCAGCCACGTCCTCACAGGAGGCCTGCAGTGAAGGCTGAGCCCAACGGGCATTCTGGGCTATCCCACTGGCTGGCAAGCAGCTGCCTAAGAAACTAGGGAAGTCACCTCACCCTCCCTGGGTGGCTGCTGTCTGCCGGATACTGGGGTGGCGGGGACCAGACCCTGAGCTCCTGGCTGGCAGGAGGAGGGGGCCACAGCAGAGCCCAGGCTCCAATATCCAAAATCCAATATCCAAGCCCACAGAGCCAGGGGGAGATGAGTGACCAGGGAGCAGCCCGTGGCCTCCGGAGGTGACCTCTCTGACCTGCCTGTTTCTGTCCCTTCTTGTTTAGAGCCGGACATCGCAGCTTCCACGACCTCATTATTTCAGACCAGCCAGCCCCGCCAGATCCACCACCACTCTCTACCCCTCACAGATCCCCTTTCTCGAGGCGCTGCCCCCAAGAACACAAGCAGGGAGGGGGACCGGCCCCGGACCTTCCCAGCCACCCCCCTTGTCAGAGCCTGACACACGCGCACACTGCCTGCCATGCCTGGAGGTTCGGGTAGGAAGCGGCAGCTGCCCCGGGCTCATCTCGGGGTCCCTCCCTACAACACAGGCCCGAGTAGCCTGGGTTCCATACTCCTGATACTGGTGGACCTTGACTTTTGGCCATTCTTTGGGGCCCCCACGATGGGGCTATGGCAGACCTGGCGCATCAGGCCCCACAAGATGGTGGGAGAGTTGCCATTAGCCTGTCCTCAGCCTACAGGAGGGGTGGGAGGGGGAGGGTCCTGCTAGTCAGCCCTCAGTGTACAGCCCACCACCCCCCACCCCGTCAAGATGCATTCAGGGTGAAAGGGGCCCTGGGTGGGCTGATCAACAGGCTGGGACAGATGGGGACACCCCCACTGTATCAGTGACACTGGCTTGTCACATCTGTCCATGATGTTCCCACCTTCGGGCTAAAGCTGGGGGCTCCGGGGGGTCCTGAGCTGCCCAGCATTGCCCCAAACCCCCTCTGCCTTCCCTTTGGTCCTTTGGGATGGGAGTGGTTGATGCTGCCCTTGGTTGGGAGTTTGGGGAGGCTCTACCTCTGGTTGGGAGGGATCTGGTTGTGTCTGGTTGGGGGGGGGGCTGGTTCTGTCTCTGGCTGGGAGGGGGAGGGCTCTGTGTCTGTTCGGGAAGGACTGGTCTGTCCCTGGTTGGGTGGGGTCTCTGTCTCTGGTTGGGAGGGGGCTGGCTCCCTGTCTGGTTGGGAGGGGGCTGGTTCTGTCTCTGCTTGGGAGGGTGGTGGCTCTGGCCCTCGGCCCTCGGCCCTCCAGCGGCCCCTCTTTGGTATTCTCCTCAGCTTCCTCTTTCCCTCTGTTCCCGCTCCTCTCTGCAGTAACCCCGCAGCAGGGCTCCGCAGGCCTCCCGGCACCACTCTGGCTCTGCCAAAGCTGACCAGGGTTTTAATGACGGCGCTGGGGTGGAGGCGGGCACCCCTGCCCTGGCCCGGCCAGTCCCCCAGAAGGCCTACTGCAGGAGGGCCACCGCAGTGGGCGGGGTCGCACAGTGAGAGGCGTAGTGGCTTTTAGCAATTCCCACCCTGACAATGGCACACTGGAGTCCTTAACTTTCCCTGGGCACCCCAGATTTCAACCTTCAGCAGCGGCCTCTGGGCACTTCTCAGCCCCAGGGTCCCTGAGACACCTGGGGTGCCCCGAAATCCACCTTTGCCTGGGCTTACCCAGGCCAACCTACCCAGAACCCCAGGAAGCAGGCAGTGACTTTAAGAGCACCTGGCTGGGTCTCCAGTGACACCCAACCTGCACGCCACAGATCTCAGAGGTCACCTCTGGGGAGGGGGGCAAAGGGTCCTGCAAAAGCTGGACACAGAACGAGGACGAAGACGCCAACATGGTGGTGTAGGGGGATCAGGGCCAGACCCCTCTGGTTGTTGCATGGGCGGCCCACACAGGACACAGCACCTGCGGAGGTCAGCTGGGGACAGGGACGAGGCAGGCCTTTCTCGCCCCTCCTGCTACTCCCCTGCCTGTCCACAGGCCCGTGACCCTGAAGGGCCACGTGCAGATGAGGAGGATGTTTCTGTCACTGCAACCCTGGCTCCCTGCCCCAACAAGCTTCTAGCTTCCCTCACAGTAAGGGGTGCCCTGGGCAAGGCGGCATCTCACCAACAGGCCTGGTGGGGCTCATCCAAACCACAGGGGTGGCAGGAGCCCGGGCGTGGGCCCTGTCACCCGGCTCATCCCTCCAGGCCCTGCACGACCACTCGAGCAAGAATCCAAGGTTACAGCCACGGGGGTGGGCGGCTCCAGGCAGTGTGGAGAGGGTCCCAGGCAGAAGCAGGCGCCTGGTCCCAGAAGGACTTCCACCAGCCCAGGGACCCCCAGCTAGCCTCTCCGTCCCTCTCTGAGCCTGTTGTTCCCACTGTCGAGATGAGCACTGCACTAGGGAATCAGCAAAATCTCTCCCATCCTACCATGGGGCATGAAAGCCTGAGCACAGGAGGCATGGCCAGACGTCCACCAGGCACATACTCCTTTTATAGCGGGAGGAAAACAAAGCTGATGGCAGATGCCCATGGAGGGAGCGTCCATAAAATTACCTGCAGTCCCCAGGTGGTGGCTGCAGCGGACTTGCACAGCTCGGGACAGCCAGAAGTCGGCCCTGCCACCAGCCAGCCCAGTCCCCAGTGGTACATGGAACAGAACAGTCTGGTGTGGACAGAGGTACACAGGAAAGTCACCAAGCCTGTCCCATGGG
Organism: Mustela nigripes; assembly: GCF_022355385.1. Taxonomy (NCBI): domain Eukaryota; kingdom Metazoa; phylum Chordata; class Mammalia; order Carnivora; family Mustelidae; genus Mustela; species Mustela nigripes. The sequence continues at coordinate 2,685,955 of NC_081572.1, read as the reverse complement.
CAGAAGGACAGCGGCTGTCCCATAGGCAGCCAGGAGGTCCTCCCCACCGGCTCCTGGAGGGCTCAGCTCCGAACCCGGGAGCCCCAGCCTGCCGAGCCCTGGCCCTCACTGCAGACTGTGGCCCACCCTGGTCTGGCGTGCATGCAGCACACGTGGCAGGGGTAAGACACGTGGCCCCGGCCGGCAGCCCGCCCCCCCCGCCCTCCGTGCTCATTTCTATGCACCATCAGCCCCGCCAAATCCCACGACCTTGGCATTTGGGGGCCACAGGAGAAGGACACCGTGTGCGCACAGCCCCTCCATCAAAGCATCAATTAGCATTCCCCGTGCGCAGTGGGGCTGTAATTACAGCAAGTGATTAGCAGGCCGGTAGCCTGTCTCTGAGGAGCAGATTAACAGGGAGGCTGGGTGTGCCGGCGCTCACCTCGAACCACCGGTGCGTCTTAAACAGAGCCCAGTGCCCCGGTAGCCAGTGATTAATGGAAGGGACTACAGTGGGTACGTTTCCCTGGCATCTGTCACCGAGCTTCTTCCTCTTGGCAGTTCCCGGGCTGGCCAGGCGCAGGGGAGGGGAGGGGGGCCAGGACCTCAGGCAGAGCACCTGCGAGCCCCAGGGGAGGAGCAAGCTTCCCTCTACCTCCCTCAGGCCGGAGCGGGCCCCTGGGCAGCGGCTCCTCGAGGAGAGGGAGAGGCAGAGGCCGGCAAGTCTAGATGGGGCGTGTGTGTGAGGAGCCACAGCTCAGCCCCTTCGCCAAAGCACGTGGAATCGGTGGCGGCCTCTCACCTCCCCCACCCCGGGAAACACTTGCACCCCTGCTAATCGGCAAAGGTTCCCGCGGGGACTGTCGCCATCCAAGCAAGGAGATCCAACAGAGACCTTGCTCAGGCGGCAGAGGGAGCGGAGGAGCCTGGAGCTGGGGTGTGTGCTTCCCTGAGCACGCACGGGGCGGGGGAGTCTGCAGGCACACAGGTGCTCCCCCGCCCACCGACAGGATGGCAAGTGCGCACGTGGAGAGCTGACACAGTGTGACGTGCTACTGTTCACGTATCAAGCTACCCTGTGTTGGGAGCCGGGACGCAAGGACAATTTGGGGGCGACATCTTGCTGCAGAGGCTCCTGGCCTTGCCCAGGAAGACAGACATAGAGTGGGAAGAGCGCCAGGGCTCTGGGGGCGAGGCCCGCCCCGGGAGGCCCCTGGGAGACCCCAGGTCTGCCCACGTGGGATGGGGGGGGGGGGAGACGTGACCCCAGCTGGGGAGCATGTGCCACGGCTGTGGGCATCACTGCCACGTCCAGGGAGCAGCACCTGGACACACGTGACCATTGGACACGGCTGCCACGGCCATGCCCTTGCCGTCACAGTGAGACCACACCAGCAGGGGAGTCCTGGGACTGGGGCCTCTGGTTCACAGCCCACCGGCCCACCGGCCCACCAGCCGTGTGACCACAGGCAGGCCACATGAGCCCCACAGTGTTCCTCCGCTTCAGTGTCCTCCGCTGTCCACGGGAAGGAGAGGCTCTCCCACCTCACAGAAGGCACACAACGCACGTGCCCACCACCTGGCAGACCTTCACGGGGCCAGCGTCCACTGCCCTTCCTGCAGGGGGGCTTTCTTGTGTCTTTCAGGGTGCCTGCTCCCATGGTCCCCTGGGGCTGGTCTACCGTGCCTGCCCATCTTCCTCCCCCATCTTCCTCCGGTACCAACTCCCCCCTGCTTCTTTCCTACCCAAACGGCCCTCCAATCCTTACGGCACTGTAACTGGTCCATGGGTGGGCCTGGGACCTCAGCCAGACCAATCAGGGTCCTCCCTGAGAGTGGTGGGGAGGGGCCTCCACTCCCTGCACATGCTTCCTCCACCTCCAACTTGAACCAGGCCGAGGAAGCCCTCAGAGGCTGTCTGGTCTGCTCACCACGCTGAGGCCCCACATCCAGGAGCCTGGAGGCCAGCTCAGCCCAGCCTTCCCAAGGGCACAAGCCACCAAGGCGGGGACATCAAGACTTGCACCCAGGAGACCCCAGACCAGCCCGCACACAGCACACTCAGCAACCACTCGCCCTCCCGCCTCACACTGGCCACCCAGGTAGGTTCTAGAACTGCCCTGCTTCAGAGACCGGGAAGCCATCACCCAGCTGCACACACGCTGCAGGGGCTCCTTCCAGAAACCCAGGTTTCACAGAGGCACCCATTCCGGGACCAAAGCCGAGGTCTCCTGCCCTGGACCAGCCATGAGCCCAGAGTCCCGTGTGCCCACAGCCAAGAACATTTCCTGGGACAACAGAGTGAGCGAACTCTGGCCAGCCAGCGTTCCCTGGACACGGCCAACACTCAACACAACAAATGAAGAAAGATGAACTATTTCCCTTGCCAGGAATACTGCCATCCTCGCAGGGTTTAAGAGACAAAGGGAAGAGGGAGAGGCACTGGATGGAGGAAAGGCCTGACAGCCACACTACCCCTTCCCCAGCCCCCACCTTCCCTTGCACCCCGGAAGCCCCCCTCCTGGGCACAGAGGCACATAGCTCGCCCTCTCCCTGTGTATGTCTGTCCTGCCTCCCCACGTGCAGCCTGTGAGGTCTCTCCTTGAGCCGTCTCCCTGGGCACACACAGTGGGAACGACAGGGAAGAGCGAAATGGCCATGCCCGGGGGACAGTCCCCTGCAGCGGGCCTTTGAGAGGAATCATTCGTGAGGGAGGGGATGGTCATCCTCGTTAGGAACTGAGGGGAGGCCTCTCCGTGCAGCTAAGCCTGCCTCCCACCCATGGCCTCCCCTCTCCGCCCCCCTGTGCCTAATGCCCCTGTAAGTGCAGGGCCTGCAGACCCAGACCTAACACCAAAGCCTGCCTGGCTTCCTCCATACTCCGTGGTAATGCCACTGAGTCCCAGGCAGCAGGACCCATGCCCTCCCTTTGTCTCTGGTCTAGAGCATTTCTGAAGCTTCTCCTCTGGGTCCATCCCTGGAGGCACGAATGAGACACGTTTCTGTTCCTCATAAGCTTGTACCTTGGTCTAGGACAATAGACATTGAAACACAGAGGCAGTGACCTATTATCAGAGTGATCAGTCCCTTTCCGGGCCCTGCTATTGCCACCAGACCCCACGGAGAGCCCCGGAGCAGGGATGGACACCCACCATGCCTCCAACGGCACCCCAGCTCCAGCCGGATGCCCCGGGATCTGGGTGAGTGGAGTGTCGCCGAGCAGCATCCGGGGCTACACAGAGGTTTCCAGGCACAGCGGGTTTCCTGATTCTACCCAGGCGGTGCTGGATGAGAGAAACACAACAGGCTCTTGGATCCAGAAGACATGGCTCAGGGCACTGACCCTTCCAGAGGGATGCTGACTAGATCCCCCATCTCCACTGACCTCAGTTCCCTGTACACGGAGACACTATCCTGTCTTTGTGGGTCCACTGTGAGGACGAAAGAACGAAACCCGCTCGGAAGAGCGGCATCGTGAGTGCTCATGCCCAGGAAGTGAGGTCGCTGGCTCAGAGCTCCAGGGGCAGCCACGGCTCTGGGCGAGCCCGGAAGTTGGAGGCCATCCACAGAGAGGCTCAGGAGACGTGGGTGGAAGGCTTGGACTCCCTACACAGGGCCACGGACCCCAGATCCCTCCAAATGCACTCTCAGGAAACACCCTGGAACAACCAGCATCCCCCAGGGTCCACCCGCGTCCATGGCAGGACAAACCGAACGTGGGCGCCCGCACTGACAGCGGAGCACCAGTCCGCCCTCAACAGCAGAGTGCTAGCTCCTGCGGCGGTGTGGGTGCGCATGGAGGCCGGGACGCCTGGCGGGATGAGCCAGCCACGCAAGGACAAACACGGTCCACCACGTGTACAACGTTCCCCAGAGTCGTCCACGTCACGGACAGGAAGTAGAGTGGGGGCGTCAGGCACCAGGGGAGGGCCAGTGGGGGCCTGCTTAACGGGGACAGAGTCTCCGTCTGGGAAGACGAATGAGTTCTGGAAACAGATGGTGGCGGTGGCCACACAACAGTGCGAATGTGCATCCCACCCCGACGCAGACCGCCGGAACCGCCTAGAGCGGTCGATGTCAGGTCCCGCGCATCTGCCACAACAATGGCATTAGAGATGGGAACAGTGGGCGCAGGACGCCCTGGCGGACGGTGGCAGCCACTCCCAGCGAGTGCCAGCGGCTACACAAGCCTCAGAACCACCTTCCAGAGAGGGCAGGCCGCCCCACTGCCGGCTACACCCCCGCGGCTCCGAGGAGGGAGCGCGGACAAGAGCGTCTGCGTTAGTGCACTGGGGGCCCTGGTGGGTTCCTCAGCATAACGGTGACATCGGGAAACTTCCCCTCCTAACGGTACAATGGTCCAGCCTTCCTGCCCACCGGCCACTTGAGGAGCTGTTTGTGCTGTTCCGGACTCAACGCCACGGTCGCTGCAGATGCCTGGCCGTCCTGGAAGCAGCCGGCCCGAGGTCTGGCCGCGCATTGATCCCCGGAGCGGACGGCAGGCCGCCGGGAAACCCAAGGAGCCTCCAATAATTCCAAGGAGATAAGGCTATCAGGTGTAATTAAACAGGGTCCACGGGCGGCCCCTCGGCTGCGGCCTCCTTTTCCCCAAGACTGCGAAATAAATCACCCTGTGAAGTCAGCGGAGGTTGAGCTATGGAAACAATTAAACAGAAATTAAATCTAATTCATTTACACTCCAAGCACAAAGTGGATCATGTAGGCTTTTTCTCTCTCTCCTCTTCTTGCCTTGGTGTTAGAGAGGACTATTATGGGAAATTAATCACAAGGCAAAGCAATGAAAGTGATCTATCACTCGTTAAAGGCACCAACGGACTATATAAAACCTCTTACAGCAGCTGGAGAATTTAGAGGTGAGGCTGTTGGTGAGACGGGGGAGGCCGGGGAGAGAGGGGGCGCCGGCCTGAAGCTCCCCGGCTGGCCGGGCCAAGGCCCCCCTTCCTGTGGACAGAGGCCTGTCTGTACAGTTCACACCCGGGCCGGGAAATGCAGCGGAAGGGTCCCTGGAGTGCGGGAGGGCTCGGGACTGGCGGTGTGTGGGTGAGCTGGCTCGGTTTTCAGCTTTTCTCCCGACAGTGGAAGGGCAGGGCTCAGAGGACAAGCCCTGGAAGGATGACCTTCCCTCCCTGAATGAAGTTAGAACAAGGCAGGCCTCAGTCTCCCCACGGCAGGAGCTGTGGGTGACATGGCCTGCCACCACCCCCCCCAAGCCGTGCCGAGGATCCAGTGAGGAAAGGACAGAGCAGAGCAGCCGCGCGGCTGGCACCAGGCCCGGTGAGTCACGCTCCTGGTTCCCTGCTTTCAAGAGAAACAATCTGGAAAATCATTTTCCCATCGTCGTAGGGTAGAGACAGCACAAATGGAATGAAGAGAGACCCGGGGCGGCCGGGGCAAAGGACAGACGCACGGGGAGGAGGGAGCCGGCCTCGGGAGCGGCGTCTCCGGGTGCTGGGCCGGGACGAGCCAGAGAAGCCCACCAGACCCCCACAACAGATTTTCCTAACCAAGCAGCTTGGAGGTCGGGGGGAAGGCTGAGCTTTGAACTCGGCATGAAACAGGAAGGAGCGGGGCCACTTCTACTCCACTCCCTTCCTGAAGGGCAGAGAGCCCTCTGGGCAGATGCGGCTGTCCCTGGGAGCCCAGGCACCCCACTGCCGCCCCAGGGCTCGCTCACGGCACGGACGCCTCCCGCCACGCTCGCAGGCAGGTGCCAGGGGACAGGCGGCCGGAAGGGGAAAGCAAAGCAGGAGAGGCGAGCCAGGTGACGGGCAAGAAAAGGCGCGCCCAGCAGTCTCCAGAAACTACGCGTTACTCCATCGCAGCCCTGACTTCACGGCCCAGCCAGCCCAGAGCTGGGCCCAGGGAACCCGGCCCCTCACAGAACGGAAGGGACAGGGAGGGGCCTGTGCTCCGGGGCTCAGCCCCGTCTCCTGCATCAGCCGCTGTCCCTACACACACCTTCCCGACTCTGTGCTCAGGAGACAGGGGCGGCCGTCTCTCCCCTGGACTGGCCTCCCCTTTACCTCTCCTGTCTGTGTGGTCAGAATCACACTGGAGCGTGTGCAGGACAGCACAAACCTTGTCCAAGAAATAAAAGTCTGGTCGTGGCTCCTGGGAGGTCCTGTCCGGGGGTGGGCCTGTCCACAGAGCATCTTCATTGACCTGGGGGCCGTGGGCTGCATGGTACCCGGTCGACTCTGGAGGGGTTGCACGCTGAGGTCAGCCACCGTGTGCTCAGGGCTGCCTGAGACCCAGGAAAGACGGGCGCCAAGGCTCAGGGGCGCGCCGTGATCAGCAACACACTGTGCACGTTCTGCTGTCGTTCTGAACAGCTGAGTTCCGTCCACGCAGCTCCCCGGGGAGAGGACTCCTGGCCCTGGTCTCTCTGGCCCTGGCCCCGGCCCCACATACCTCCTCCCTCTGCTGATTTCCGCCTGTGTCCTTCCTCTGTAATGGACTGTCCTCCCGGGAGCATAGGGCTTGGCTGAGCTCTGAGTCCTTCTAGCGAATGAGGGAGCCAGCGGGTGGTCTAGGGGGTCCCTGAATGGCAGGGGGGCCCAGGGCATATCGGAAGACCCTCCCATGGGGGCCTGGGGGGCTTGGGTGGTGAAGCATCTTCCTTCAGCTCAGATCATGACCCCGAGGTCCTGGGCATAAGCCCCGTGTCGGCCCCCTGCTCTGCTTCTCCCTCTCCCTCTGACCCCCACTCATGCTCTCTCAGGCAAACATATAAAATTATTTTTTAAAAAGACGACAACTCCCCCATGCAGTTGAGGGAAATGAGGCAACAGTCAGGGAGCGATCCCAGAACGTGCAGCCCAGGCCGAGGGACGCAGGCTTGGGTGGCGTCCCCACCCTGGTCAGCGCCTGCCCCTCCCAGGCTTCCTCCTCACTTCTGCCCCCGGGGAGGGGCTCACCGGCGGTGCGTCCAAAGCAGGACAGGCAGGCTCTGCCCTGTGCAGGCCGAGTGAGCGCAGAGACCGCGGCTGGTTCCTACCATCCAGAGACAGGGGGAGGGGGAGCAGAGCCGCTGCCAAGGGCTTCTGTCTCCCGGACAGCAGTGGGGTGAAAAGGAGCGTGTTGGGCTGAGATAGGGAGCAGCCTCAGGCCAGAGCAAAGAAACTACCCCCCCACACACCCCAAGTCCCTGGCAGGAACCAGGAACACAAACTCAAACCGTCTGCGCTGACCTCAGCGCCCCAGAAGCCGGCCAGCAGCCAGCCTCCTCCAGGCTGTCTGATGACGGCCAGAGCCTCCGTGCTCACACGGGCAAGGTCTCCGGACCCACAGAGAGGGCGGCGCTCGAGTCACACTCCGCTTGTCCCTTCACAGCAGGTCCGGCCAGGGGCCCACTGCTCACTCCAACTCTTCTACACCCACGGGTGCAGGCACACACCCTCACACATGTACGTCTGCTCACGCAATATACCAATACCGTGTCTGCACACACACGCATCCAGACACACATGCAGGCATGTGTGCACAGGTGCACACACAGATATACACACTTGCTCAGGGCCTTCCCGTGCCCTGTGGACAGCAGGGAGCCCGGGGCCAGGGTCGGCCGAAGGAACAGCACAGCCCCCGGAGTAGCCGGCTGTCCGGGGTGGAGGTCAAAGGGACAATTCCCCAAACGGCGGACAAGCAAGTCAGCTCAGCCCTCCGGCCTAGAACCCACGGTTCCCAGAGCCGGACCGCGCCTGGAGACCCCCAGCCCCCTCCCTTAGCAAACGGGAAAGCCACCAGAAGCCATGAGGCTGGGCCAGGGCCCCGCAGCCGGGAAACCACCAACTAGACCAGGCATCGCCACCCACACTCTCCCCCAGGGACAGGCAGCGTGGAGGCTCCTGGCGGGCGGCCGGCGTCCTGCTCCTTGCCCCTTCCTCTACGGGCAGACCTGCCCTACGCCCCTTGGCTCCTCGGCTCCGGGCGTGCCGACCGCAGCAGCCACTCCGAGCAGAGGGGTCCCAGGCCTGCCGGCCTGCGTTCACAATTGCTGGGAACCCGTTTCCCGTGACGTGGCAGCAGTGTGGTATGGTTCCGAGACACAAACCCATGTAAGCAGATAATCAGCGTATGCGTCCTTCCCGGCGACAGCACCGTTCCCGCAACTGCCTAACCGCTGTCCCGCGCGGGGGCCCGAGGCCGTCTCAGGACGTGTGCGCTGCCTGCAGACACAAGCGCCCTCAGACGGGGCATTTTTAGCAACTCCCGTGCTCCGTTATTCCCTGAAGCGCGATGGCAGGGTGCCTGGGCACCCCCATTTTATAATTCATCACACACCAGCAGAACCCACCAGACAAAGAACACCTTGAGCAGTGGGTGCTTTTACACAGCCCTACCGGGACTCTAGGTCTGTGGTTCCTCCATTTACTCCTCCACTCATATAAATAAGTGAATGATTTCTGGTCATTAAAAATCCAGTATAGTTTAACCTTTAATTGCACAGCCGAACAAATGCCCTTTACGGTGAAGTCGACGTCTGGGCGTTCGCGGGACGGGACCGCACCAGGAACAGGGCCGAAGCCCTCCCGCTTTTCTCCCCACTGCCGAAGCCCCGACCTCAGCCATGGGGGTGAGGGAGGGGTCGGCCCAGGACACAGGGGAGGCCGGCCCCAGAAACGGAATGTGGACGTGGGAAAGACTCCTAACACGTGTGTGTGCCCCTGACGCGGGCAAGTGTCTCAGGCCCTACGCTCTTTCCACACTCCCAACACCCGTCTGGAAACTGTTCTGACCTCAGAGGCGCCAAGCAGCCTGGCCCTGCAACTGAGAGCGGAAAGGGTCCTCCTGGCCACGAGTTCCTGACTCTGTGAGCCGACATCAGGGCGAGAAGCCCTGTGGGGCCACCTGCTATGAACTGAATGTGTGTGCCCCCTCAGGAATGTGTGTGTCCTGCCGCTGGGGCCTTGGGGGATGACTGGGTCCTGAGGGGGGACCCACACGACAGGGTCAGTGCCCACAGAGGAAGAGACAGCGTCTCTCTGCCAGGGAGGACACAGCAAGAAGCCTGCGCACCAGGCAGAGGGCCGGCACCAGACACCAAATCTGCAAACACCTTGACCTTGGACCTCCCAGCATCGCGAGAAATCAGCGCTCAGTGCCCTAGCTGCCCCGTCTCCCGTACTCCTGTTGCAGCGGCCGGCACCGGCTGAGACACCCCGCAAGTTACCTTTGATCTGTCTGTCCCCCAGCTGTTCTCAGGATGCATTTCGGTCCCTTAAGAGCTCTTCTGTCATCTTGAAGTCAGGTCATCCCACCCAGACACACACCCCACCTTCCCGAGAGGTACTGGGGTTCGCCTCAGGGATGCTGGAGCCCAGCTACAGGCAAGAGAGCACCATCGGTTGGAGTTTACCCAAAGGGAGGGCCATGTTATGTAACGAGCTTCTTGAGTGACCGTCCCCTTGGTCCTGAGAACCTTGGACGAGCCCTGCTCACACAGCCAGGGCCCACCTGCTCCCAGAAGCCCCAGCAGCTCCCCAGCTCCCCTCGGTGCACCCCCGCCCCTGCCAGCATCCCCCGGCATTACTTCCTGGGCATGCGTGTTCTCTTGCATTAAACTCTGAGCTGCTTGAGGCCAAGAACTGTCTCTAACACAGTTCCGTGCCCCTGCCCCTGCCCCGCCCCCCAGAGTGACTGACAGAAAGCGCTCAGAGACCGTCTGAGCCAGCGATGGGGGCGGGAAGAGCAGGGAGAAGCAAGGCTGCCGGTGGCACCTCCGCTCCCTCATCCCGGGGAGACTGTGTTCCTTAAACCCCTCCCCCCGGTAAGGTAGGACGTCAGGGCCAGAGACTTCCCGCTGCACGCATCTCGCGGACAGAGATGGAACCCAGACTCGGATGTCGGAGGGGACCGAGGAGAGACACCCAGGGGCCGCAGCTTCACCCCTCCGGGGCTACGGGAATGGGGGGCAGAGCGGCGTCCTATCTCTGTGTCCCCCGCATCCTGCAGTAACCGATTCCCAGACATGGAAGTAACAGATCGTAACAGAAAGTGTAAGCGTTTCATCCAGCACTTCCACTGCTGGGTACAGACCCAAAATAACCGAAGTCGGATCTCGAGATGTTTAGGTCCCGTGTTCATAGCAGCGTTCTTCCCGGTGGCCGAGAGGAGCAAGAGGGCTGTGTCCACTGACAGGGAAAGGAGGCCCCCACGACGGATGGTGCCAGCCCTAAACAGAGCTCTGACACCCGCTCCCGCACAGGCGGGCCTTGAGGACGTGACGCTGAGGGACGTCGGCTGGGCAAACGCTCTAGGAGGCCACTTACACGAGACCCTTAGAGTCGTCAGATTCAGAGAGGCAGGAAGTAGGATGGGGGGTGCTGGGGGCCGGGGGAGGGATGAGGAGCTGGTGTTTAATGGGGAGCAGAGTCTCAGTTTGGGACGATGACAAGGTTCTGGGCGTGATGGTCGCACAGCGACGCAATGTGCTTGAGGCCACTGGACTGTGCACCGGCAACGGTGGACAGAGCCAGTTTTAGGTTGCGTGTATTTTGGCCCAATTTTCTCTAAGTTTAAATGTGTTCAAGCGTGTCAGGAAGTGTCACCAGGGACCCCTGCTGGGGTCCAGCGTGTTCACTGGCCCTCGCCAGAGTGCACCGCCGGCCCTGTTCTCGCTGAGTCCTCACGGGGGTGGAGGGGCGAGGGAGCTCTCCGGGGTCCCTTTCATAAGGACGCTAGCCCCAATGGGAGGTGACCTCTCACCTCCCAATATCATCACCCTGGGGTTATGACCGCACCGTAAGAATTGGGGGTTGGTCACACTCAGTCACTTACATCTTAGCAAGAGGCCGTTGTTCTCATCACTGACTTGGTCTCTCCAGAGTCCGGTGTCCCCAACAGCTGATGAGAGAGAGGTGACCAAGGAAAGCACTTACTCATTCGATCGGGAGCCACTGAGTCCCAGGCTGAGGCCCAGATGCCGGGAGCACGACCCGGAGGAGACAGCGGCCTGCCAGTGGGGCCCGGACAGCACGGACCAAACACGACTGAGGAAAGGCACGTGATCCGAGTCAGGCTGTCCGAGCCCCTGCCGCTTGCGGACTGCCCTTCGTCTGGGAAGGGGCAATGCGAGGCCAGCACCTGCGCCGCTCGGCTCCCACGGTCTCCGCAGCCCCACCTTCCGCTCCCCTCCTGGCTTCAGGGTCACCGAACAAACAGCCAGGTACACCTGAGGGGTCACAGGGCTGCACCCCTTGGGCACAGAGGCGCTGTCTTAGGAGACAGAAGCCTGGGACTTGAGTCCTGCTCTTCTGATTCCCTTGATGCTTTTCCCTTCTGGGCCTCAGTTTCCCCACCGTTAAACAGGGGAGTTGGACTGAATGATCTCCAGACCCCCATTCCGCGATCAGGGGCCTCCCACCCCTTTCCCAGGGAGGGGGACTCAGGATCCCAGTTCTGGGCTGATACAACGGTTCTGCTCTCCATCTGGATAAAAGGGACTGTGACAGGATGGACTGTGTACAGCGACGTTCGGGCAGGGTCGTCAACACGCGGCAGACAAACTGTGGGTCCCGAGCCAGTTCCCTAGAACCGGGATTTACAGCCGGTCTCGCAATGAGGCCGGCACGAATCGGATGGAGCCTCCCCGAGCCCGAGCCCGGCACCTCAGCCTCCCAGACACGACAACAAAGCACCTTCGTTCTCAGGGCCAGCACAGGGGACTTCCCTGGATTTCCGTGGGGTGACATCCCAGGAACGTGCAGCCACAGCCCCCTCCCCAGACATCCACTTCAGCTGGGGAAAGGCGCTGCCCAGCCCCAGCGGCATGGGGGACGCATGGGGGACGCGATGCGGAGCAAACACAGGGCAGCGGCACTTCTGGAGGTGACCACCTCTGCGGGGGGAGCCGTGTGAGGGCAGCCCGTTTGCCTGGTGCCTCACAGCAGACAGCCCCCCACACACAGTACCCCCAGGCGCCACGTGCTCAGGGTCTACATGGACAGGGATGACCAGGATTCCCGCCCACCGCTTACCATCACACAAGCACCTGCCACGGGGCCTCAGGAGTGGTCTCCTGGTGGCTAAGCACGGAAAGGGCCTCATCCACCTCACCGGGCGCCCCTGCAAGTCAGGGTTTCTCAACCTCAGCACGATGGGCATTTGGGGATCCCAAATGGCAGGGCCTGTCCTGGGCACCGTAAGGGGGAGTATCCCTGACCTCTGCCCTCAAGGTGCCAGAGTGCCACCACCATCCTCTAAGCCACAACCACTGAAGATGTCTCCAGGCACTGCCAGACATTCCTGGGGACGGGGGGCTAGATCACCCTCCAGTGGGTGACGCAGCCACAGAGCTGAGGGCCGGGACGTCAGGTGGCAGGAGCTATTGGGCCACCGCCTACCCAGGGAGCTGGACGCCAGGACCCCCACCACGCTCCACGGCCCCAGGTCATGCTGACTCAAATTCGCCAAGTTCCAGATGAGTTGACCAGAAAGGGAGTAAGACCGCTGTCCTCATCTCTAGGACTGCGACCCCAGCCTCGCCGGAGGGCCCTGACCCGTGGAGCTCAGCCGCACTCCCTCACCAACAGGACACGACCGCCCACGCCTCTGCCGTGCCTCACGTCACACGTGTCAGCTGAAAAGCTCTCGTGTCTGCCGGCAGCTTCGTGTCTAGAGGCACTTGGCTGGGCTTCTGTGGGAAGTGCATTATCATCTCAATCATTATCGATTTTCCAAGCTTGGATTTTTATAATGCGAATCTCTTTTCTTGTCTGAGTATACACCCTGAGTGTATAAATTTCAAATCAAGAGCTAAAGACTCATTTTTACTTGGACTTTTGACACAATCTCTTGAGATAACTGGTAAAACACTGGGTCTGTCCCCCACTCGGGATGGACTTTGCTGACCTGCAGCTGGAAGAGAAGCCCAAGGAGTGCTGGACTCATTAGGCCACCGCAGCTGCTGAAACATCGGCCTTCGCACCTCATGTCAATCAAGGTGGCCACGCTCGAAGGCTGGCCTCCACACAGGAACTGAGGCCACGGCTGCCTCCAGGCCAGGGCTCTGGCGTCTTGTGGCTCCCAGCATCCTTCAGTCACTGCCAGGCACAGGGCTGCACCTCCCCCCCTGCACCACAACCAACCCCTTCCCCGGAAGTGACAGGCATCACGGCCACCCACAGTCCCTCAGAATGAGCCCTGGGAGCAGGGAAGCAGGGGAGTGCAGCCCCCGGCAGTGCCTTTAGCCACAGCTCGGTGCCACGAAGGGGAGCGTGTCCCCATGGAGGTGAGCAGCCGCCTCAGTCAGGGGGGAGGGGCGGCACTCACAGGGCTGGTGATGAGGCCAGCCGTGTCCATGACACCGGACTGTGGCATGGAGCCAAGGGACTGCCTTCCCCAAGGAAGGGGACGCCAGGACGGTCAGCCGTAGTCTGTCACCTTCCCTGGGGATTAAGCCCCAGGAGTTACACGGGCACCATGGCCAGGCACGGACCGCACGATGACAGGAGAGTGGCCTAGACGCCCGCCGGGAGGCAGCCCCCAGCACCACTACGAAACTGGCTCACAAAATAAGTGTGTGACCTGCAGAGAGTGGAGGCTGGTCGCGGCGGGGCCGCCGGCAGAGGTGGGAGGAAGGGGAGGCTGGGGCTGGTTCTGCCGCGGCTCAGCCAGGCCTGGCGGCTGCACACAAAACAAACACCGCCTCCTTCCAGGGCTCTGCTGCCCCGCACGTATGATGCAAACGGTCACGGTCCTGGGGAAGCGAGCATGCCTTGTTCCCCGCAGAGGGCTCTGCGCACACAGGGCCTCACTCCGTGTGATGCCAGCCTAGCCCCTCCGGCCGGAGCACTGCAGCCACAGCAAGGCCTCGGGCACAGGGGGACCCACCACGGGCAGACTCACAGGTGCCTGCCCACCCCAAGATCAGGAATCCCCCTCCCCAGCCACGGCCCTGTGCATCCTGAGCCTGCCCTCTCCTCCCCTGCAGGACCGTGTCTCTTCCCAGCCCCGCGCCCGGTTCGCTCTGTGCCCGGGTCAGCCCCTCTTCTCGGGCCCCCATCTGCACCTGGGGACTCGGAGGGCTCCCACCACGTCCTTCCCGCCAGGACCAGGAAGCCAGCTTGCTGGCAACAGTGATCTTCTTTTTCTTCTCTCTTCTTTCCACGCAACTGCCCTTCTGGGAGAGGGACGAAAAGCCAGGTCTTCTGGGAACACCCATCCTGCCATCGCGGACTACAGAACCCACCAGCCCTGAGGTCCGAAGGCGAGGCGGGACACCACGGGGAGGGCAGCGGCACACCTGAGCCTGGTGGGGCTGCCGGGCCACCAGATCTGCATTTTCGTCCTCTCCTCACCCCCTGCCCCTCCCCCCAGCCCAGTCCCTCTCACATCTATTTCCGTGGTGGATCAGTGTGCCTCTGTTTCCCAACCCAGGGCTTACGTATGTGCATTTCTGTACGCCACTGCCACCACAGAGCCTCTGAGCCATGCGAATGGCACCTTATGGCGATCTAGGACTCCTCCATCTGCTTGCATGTTCCCCACTTCCCCTTAATAACCTGTTTTAGGGGAAGCGGTACATGCAGCAGATGATACCACTTTATTTTTGCAAACCCAGTTGGTCCTGGAGTGCTGGCAGCCGCGATCATAGAGACAGTGCCTGCCTCAGGCAGCACCTCGCGCCACCGGGCCAGGGGGCTCCGGGGAGGTGGTGCAGGGCGGGGGTCCCAGCTGAGCGACACACAGAATCCTGTCCCCACTTCTGCCTGCTCAGTGTCTGCTTCAGGTTGAACTGTGTCTTCTCCCCAACTTACAAAAAAAAAAAGATATGATGAAGTCCTAACTCCCAGTACCTTCGAATCCAACCTTATTTAAAAACAGAGTCTTGGGGTAGCTGGGTGACTCAGTGGGTTAAAGCCTCTGCCTTCGGCTCAGGTCATGATCCCAGGGTCCTGGGATCGAGCCCCACATCGGGCTCTCTGCTCAGCGGGGAGCCTGCTTCCTCCTCTCTCTCTGCCTGTCTCTCTGCCTGCTTGTGATCTCTATCAGATAAATAAATAAAATCTTTTAAAAAAATAAATAATAAAAACAGAGTCTTTGCAAATAAGATATAACTTTAAAGGAGGTCATGTTGGGGTAGGGTGGGCATCCGATCCACTAGGACGGTGTCCTGACAAGCAGGGAGAGGACACACAGACACACAGGGAGGAGATGGAGTGAGGCGGCCTCGAGCCCTGGGGCCCCCCAGACTGCCGGCAGCCCCAAGGAGCCAGAGGGGCAAGCAGGCTTCTCCTCCTGAGGTTTCAGAAGGAGGGGGTCCTCCCGACACCTCCCCGCCATGGGCTCTGTCCCCTGCTACACACAGGGTGACGTCCCCAGCACCTCTCCTTCCCACCTGTGCCTTTATAGGGACGGGGAGGGGGTCTATTTCCACTGCGCCCTCAGTCCCCTGGGCCTCGGGGCAGGTGCTCAATGGGAACCTGGAAGGATGAAGGCGGGTGCGCGGACTCAGGTAGCACCGTGAGCAGGTGCACGTGGGCGTGAGCGCGTCACTCAGGCCAACCCCGGCCTCCTGCTTCCCAGACCTCATGGGAGCCCCACGGACACTCCTGCCTACGAGGCTCACTCTCAGTCCCGTGAAGGGCACGCCCAGGATCTTAGACATGGATGTTTCCTCTGAGTCTACAGTTATTTCAGAATAAAAAGCCTTAAAGAAAAAAAAAAAAAAAGCCCATTTTCTTTTTATTTTGACAAGATGCCGCAAAGCCCAACAGGGGTCTGCCCCTTCCTGTCTCATCACCTGGCTCCCAGGCAGCCCCCAGGCAGCCCTGAGGTTCGGGAAGCAAAGTCCGACCCCCGGTAAGAGGGGAAGAGAAGCCGGAGAGCGGTCACTTCGAACCTACTCTTCCAACAGTCACGACACCAGCTCTCTGCTCGCAAGAGAGGCTCAGGTGCCCAGTGGGAGCGGGGGCGGCCCAGCCGGCCACCAGCGAGGTGCCCAGTGCCGGAGGTGGCCGACGCAAAAATGCACAGGGCAGTGGGCACCAAGGTGGCCCGAGAAAGGGAGGTGGGGGCTTGGTGTAAGGTCAGGGGAGGCAAGTGGCCACCAACTCAGTGGAGGACCCAAGTCTGTGCAAGAAGAGGGACCTCGCATCAGAGATGGTGAACCAGACCTTCAGACACCCCTGCAGGAGATGCTGGGGGACACCCAGGGGCATTCCTGGTGCAGGGAAGAGGGAGAAAGAAACCGAGCGGCAGGACACAGTTCATCCCCAACAGAGGGGAGACGGCATCCCTGGCGACTCTGGAACAGGGCAGCGAGCCACAGATGGGTGCTAAACCCAGCTCACCACCTGTTTCTGCAAACCGTGTTGCTGGAGCTCAGCCGTATTCGTTCTTTATGTCTGATCTGTGACAGCTTTCCTGCCCACATCCGAGGGCCGTTGCCATGACACAGACCCTCTGGCCCTCAAAGACGGACTACCTGGCCCTTGACAGGAGGCTTGCAAAGCCCTACTCTGAACATCCTGACCGCACAGGAGTGAGACTGAACTGGAACAAAGCCCAGGGAGGGGGTTTTTGTAACGGGAGCCCAAGACTGCACGCACCCCACAGAGAGGAGGAACAGACCAGCCGCATCTGCTACCCACCCCGGAGAGAAACTTCAGCGGCGAAGTCAGGGCACTTGGCCAGCCCAGGAGGCCAAGCTAGGGGAGGCGCCGGCCCTGAGCGCCCGACTCACCTGTGATCCCGGGGAGGGAACGCACCAGGCAGCGGCGGAACGCTCCTAATGTGATTCAGGACAGGAAGCCAAACGAAGAGAATTCCTGAATAAAGATAAAAGTCCAAATGGCCGGGGCGCCTGGGGGGCTCACTCAGTTAAGGGTCGGCCTTCAGCTCAGGCCATGCTCTCAGGGTCCTGGATGGAGTCCCAGTCAGGCTCTCTGCTCAGCGGGGAGTAAGCTTCTCCCTCTGCCCCTCCCCCAACTCTCTCTCTCTCTCTGTGAAATAAATAGAATCTTTAAAAAAAAAAAAAAAAAAGACACAAGTAACCAGAACACCCTGAAATGAAGACCAAAGTTAGGGAAACTGACACGTACAACCAATTCTCCAAGCAGCCAACAAGGGTGACTGGTCAACACCCAGCCGGGGACCCCTGCCCCTCGGGCTCTTGCTCTGGGCACCCCATGGTCCCATCCACAGAGCCGGCCTCGACCTATTCACCAAATCCCACTCAGCTGTCCATGGCCCTCCGTCTGCAAAGGGCAGGGGTGCGGGGCCGAGTCCGGCCCCTCGGCCCTTGGGTCTTGTGCATCAAGACGGCCAGCGGCCCCTCCTGCCACGGGGTGGGGTGGGGGGCTGAGACAAGCCACTGCTCGGTGTGCCTGCTTCAGAGGAGGGGCAGGTGGCAGCTCCCCACGCCATATGCCTCACCCTGTCGCCACCCCAGCCCTCCGCTCGCTGTGAACACAGCCCCGCACACTCACCGTCCCAGCGCCGTGGACGGGTCCAGCCCCACAGCAGACTATGAAATGCCCATGGGCAGGAACCAACCCTGCCTTACCCCGCTTCATGCCTCAGCCTGGCACGTAGCACTCACTCACCTGGGCCTGAGTTGCCAATATTTTATTTTAGGTTGTGATGGAACCCTACCCATGAAATTCAGCACCAAGAGGCAAGCCAGCCCTGCAGGTCATTCCTGCAAGCCGGGGCAGGAGAGACGAGGGTGGATGGTGGTCTGTCCCAGGGGCTCACTCCTTCACGTAACCATTCCGTGCTGGCCTGTGTGCGCCCCGGGGCTTCAGACATAACCCTCAGGGTATAATGTCCAGGTAGGCAGTTATAGCACAGCGCACCCTAGTGAGGTGTGTGCAAAGGTCAGGGGGCCACAGAGGTTGGGGCCTTTCTGAGCTTGGGGAGCAGCTCCCCTAAGGACATCTGCATTTCAAAAGAGGGTCCATTCTCAGGGGCAGACTCCAAGCAGCAAGGGGGTTTGGTGGGGAGCTGGGCCGGGAGGGGAGCAGGACTTAGGCTCTTGCGGAGAGGAAGAACCAGCATGTTCCCCACAGGTGACGCACAGAGAAGCACCACGGTCATTTCCAAGACCCCAGACCCTATCTCTCAGTCCCCAGCAGTCTGTGCCTTCATCTAGGGGAAGGGGCTTCATGCTGCCAGCTAGGCACCCTGCTAAGGGGTCAGGGGAGGGCAAGGGGGGGTGAGGAAGCCGCAGTGGGCGCGGAGGAGGGAGGCACCGGGAGCAGGTGGGGCCGCGGGGCTGGCGGCCACCAGGCCCCGCACCAGCCTCGGCATCCCGCGCCACAGCTGCCGCACTTTGAAGCAACCAGGGAAGGACAAGCATCCTGCAAATCTAGAGCGCGTGACGGCTGGCTGCTTCGGGGCTCAGCCTGGCACGGGCTGGGGGAGGAGTCGGGAAGACCCACCGGGGGCCGCACCAGCACATCCCAGCCCACGCAGGAGCTCGCGGAAGGGAACGTCTTTCCCAAAAGTAAAAAGGTAACAGGCCCGAGGCCAGTCCTGACCCCAGCCCCGAGGGCCAGCCCTTTCACCACTCCCTCCACCAGCACCCCCACCAAGGGGACCTCGGCCCCCACCCGTGTGCCCCCCCTTCCCTTTCTCACATTTGGCTAAAAATAAAGCCCCTTTTGGCAGCCGATACACCAGTTTCCCCGGAACATAAGCTTCCCGGGAATCCAGAAAAGGGACTAGCTCTACCTCTCATGGAGCCCAGATGGATTCCTGAAAATTTGTGTCAAACCAGTTTCTGTAAATCCCATCATGTTCTCAGCGATTCACCTTGCTCTCAGAGACGCTGGCCGGCTGCTCGGCCGCCCGCGCCCCCCCCCCCCCCCCCCCCCCCCCCGCGTGAGCGAACACCCCTTCAAGCGGGTCCTCATGTGCTCTGAGCGATCACGGCCGGGCTTTGCTGTATCAGGGCCCGAGTCTCCGGAAGCCGGGCAGAGCCGAGGTAAAGGCTACAGTGCCCGCTCCGGCACTTCCATAGACCGCGCCCGATTTCGCTCAGCACAAGCGGCCTCGGTGTGGGAAGACCGCCTCTCGACGCAGGACAGAAACAGGGGCAAAGCTCAGGCGGGGAGGCTGGGATGGTGCTGGCCCTGCACACGTGGACAGGAGTGGGCAGACCCGAGTCCAAAGCCAGCGGACTGGGGAGCAGACTACCTCTGGGGGGCCATCGGGAGGAAGGTGGCCTGGGTCAGGGACGGAGGCCCACACTTTCAGGACAGAACAGATTCTCCTCCTGGACCACCCCTACAGGGCAGACCAGCTGGGAATAACCGTGGGGCCCTGGCCTCTGTCCCCCATCCTGTGATGCTGGAAAGGGGGTACAGGGCACACAGTCACGGCTTTGCTGCCCTCTCCAGAGGTGGCTACTGTCAAACCACCCGCATGGTAACCTGGAACCCTGGGACACAGCAAGGCTGCAGGAGCCCATCCTGCTTCCAGCTTTCTTCCATCAAGTAACTGTCAAAAACGCGTGTGTTTCTCGGGAAAGGGTGACTCCTACTGAAACAGCTCTGGGCACTCGAGCTGAATGTCCCCTGACGCACAGAAGTTCTACCTGTGGGCCCCACGGGTGTACACTTTGGGGGTCCCCAACCAGATCACACGTTCCTCAAGGAGGATGGATTTGGGCTCAGCACGGGACATGTTTCATGCCCCACGCGAGACACCTGACCCTCCTCATATTATTTTCACAGCATCCCCTGCCTTTTCCAGATGATGGAGGCTGAGGCTCAGAGGGGCAGCTAAGAAACAGTCGGTGGGGGAGCTGGGGTGCCACCAGGCCACGCTACCCCTCCTCTACCGCACGGCCTCTGCCCTTTGTTTCCCTTGTAGGACAACCTCAGGACGGGGCCGACCGAGCTGAGCTCTCCGTCCTCCCCACCGTCCCCACCCACTGGTGGGGGCCAGAAACCAAGCCCCCCTCCCAGCAGCTGGAAACAGACCTTGTCCAAGCTCCCCACATCCTCCCGAGGCCACGCCCCTGGGCACGCCCCTGGATAGCTCAGGCCACGCCCCAGGCACCCCGGGACCCCTGAGGCCATGCCCTTCCAGACACGCCCACAGCTCTCCCATTGGCATGGACTGGGGAGGACTAGACGCACAGAATCATAAACCTACCTGCCAGGAAGGGGTCTGGGGTCACTTCCACACTAGAGAAAACCAGCTTCAGCTCCGCCCAGCCCGGGGTCCCAGGCAAACGGCAGCTCTGGGTGTATGGCCCCAGGGGACCCCAGGGTAAGCATGGGACCCGAAGAGTACAGGGAGGGCTTCCCCCCCACACTCCCTCTCTGGTCAGGGAGTCTGAGAAGCCCTTGGCAAGATCCGTGGTTATAATTTTGTCCTTATTATAAAAGTAATACATATTTACTGCAGAAAATTTAGAAACTACACATATGCAAAAAGAAGAAAATTTAAAATAACCCATAATCCCACTAACCCAAAATAACTCCTGTTAACATTTTCAGCATATATACCCTCCCAGACTTTCCTATGCATAGAATATATATTTTTGGTACCAAGTGGGATCATACTGTACATTCCGTTTTGTAACTTTTTTCCATTTAACTGTGTCTCCTACCAAATCACTAAGTATCTCTCTACAACATCATTTTTTAATAGCTGAATTAGCCAAAGAATAGCCAGCTGAGCACAGGAGAGAGAAATTTTACAACACGGAACGTTGCAATTAAGCACTAAATAGGAAAACGTCCTCGGTAAACAAATCAGCTATACGATTACAGAAAAGTATGATGTAAAAAAAAAAAAAAACCTTTTTTTCCTTTTTAATCCAAATCCTGCAATATCAAAAAAACAGAGAATGTCCTCTGATTTCAGGACATGACACTCAAAAGAGAGCTCCCCGGGGCTCGTGATGTCTTCGGAAGGAAACAGCGTCAAAGCTCTGAAGGGCTGACCGCTACCCCCCACCCAGGTTCACGTGGTAGAGCTCTGACTCCCAGTGTGCGGGTACTTGGAGACAGCACTTAGGAAGGTGATCAGGTTAGATGAGGTCGTGAGGACAGGCCCCTGCCCCAGGTGGGATTCGTGCCCTTGTAAGGTGAGATACCAGAGTGCAGGCTCCCTCCACCACGCGAGGACCCAGCCAGCCAACACTGGTCCGCGAGCCAGACAGATGCTTCCCCCCTTGACCTCAGACTTCCAGCCTCTAGAACTTCTGTCATGGCACCTGGCAGACTAAGGTCTCAGGGAAGATGTCTGAGATAGTTCTGACATTATACTGTAGTCACCTGGACCTTGTCATACTGTTCTCCGGGGGAGAGACCCCCAGGTGGCACATACAGAAGTGGGAAGAGTGAGGAACCAGAAGCCAAGAACATCCCACGGGACTCCTGTCTGCTCTGCCAAGGACGAGGCATGTCCCTCAAACATGACAAGATGGGAGCCGGGCCGGGTCTGCTGGGAGGCAGAGGCTTTCTGCTAGTGTCACGGCGATAACAGAGATGAAGTGTGATGTCCCCAGAGATGGCCCCACGGGGACACTCATGGGATGAGGCTTGGGCCAAGAGGCTTCGGCTCCCCACCTACAAGCTTCACCATGTTTGAAGACCCAAGACGGTACTCAATATTCAAAGCACAACTATCGCGTGGCCCACATGTCAAAACCACCCGGAGGTGAGCGAGAACAGAGTCCACCACAACACAAAGGAGATGAGCAGACAGTCCACAGGAGTCGAAATCCAAATGATCAAACCTTTTAAGAAATAATAATAAGCAACATCAGCGTGGGCGCGGCATGAAGGACTCCCACGCCGGACAGAGAGGTCAGCAGATTCTGCCAACCTCGTAAAGTGACCCAGCTGTAGTTGTTAACATTTAAGATCTACGTACCTTTTGTCCCGATACTTCTACCTGGGATTTCCTCCAGAAAGGCCGAAAGTACCGGGAACAACACGCGTGCACACGCACGAGCGTGCAGCGTGACCAAAGGGGAAGGGCCAGGAGGGGCACCTCCGTCCGTTAGCAGAGGCTGGAGGTCACCCCAGGAGCTGGATCTGGGGACAAGCCAAGCGGGCTGTTCATTTCACTTTAGAAGCTTCTGTCTTGGAAGAACTAATACAATGAATAAGTCAAGGCTTTTATAATCCATGTGACTGAATTTTTTAAATGACTCCAAAAATGACAGTGAAATAAGGCCTGCCTGCCTCCCGTGCTGTTACAGGTAGGGCTGATTTAGCAAACGAACACACAGGATGCCCCGTTCAGTGTGAATTTCAGAACAGTTTGTTTTAATATAAGCATGTCCTGGGTGGTATTTGGCCCATACTCATACGGAGAGTTCTTTGTTGTTCATCTGAAATTCCAAACCTAGCTGGGTGTCCCGGGTTTCTCTGGCAACCCTCATTACAGGGCAGGGGAAGGAAGAGCGACTCCCCGCATCTCTCAAACCAAACCGGAAGCCCTCTCCTCCAGCTGCCGTGAGAGCCCGCCACATCCGAGATGGTGTTGCGCTCCTGGTGCCCGCTCTGATCGCCACTGGCCACCCTCTAAGAGAACGGTCTTTGACCTGAACCACGTTTCGACCCGCACATGCTGATGTTCAGTACAGTTCCCACCTGAGAGTCAGGATGTCTCCAAACTTGCCCTGCTGGGGAGACGTGAGCGCAGGGCACATGGGAAGCCGTCGGCAAACTTAGGAAGATCAATGAGCAGAGCGCCAGGTGCACCATGGAAGGAGACTGGCACCCCCTCTTCAAGGTGTGTGGCATCCAGCTTCTAGCCCGTTTGCTCTGCAGGGTCACGCCCCATGTCTTAGCCAAGGTCAGCATCTTGTGACCTTCTCCAGCTGCCAGGAGCTCCTTCTGTCTTCCTCTTCCCCAGCACAGAACACAGTGCACCAAACCTCATACAGAGCAGCCCAAGCCATTGCTCCCAGAGGCAGACTACCTGCACTTGGACCTCATTCCCCATTATTCTTTGGCTGTCACAGTGAGGCGACCGGGGCCAAGGACAGGAGGCTGGAGCCAGGGCCACCCTGGCCGGGCCACAGGCTGCTCCTAGAGCTTGGGTGCCCCCTGCTGCACAAGCAGCGGCCAGGGGGATGCTCGAGAAGGGATTCCTAAGCCTTTCTGGGTTGGGGGTCAGTTGTGTCCCCTGTCCTCCTACTCAGCATGTGCCACGTGGACCCCACTTTGGAGCGCCAGCCCTTGTCTGCTGCCGGAGAATGTGACCACTGGCCACAGAAAGTTCCGGGCCCTCTGCTCGAGGCCCAGGTAGGCTCTGGGAATGGCTGTTGAACCCAGTGCGCCTGCGAGGCTTGCGGAAGCCACAGACGAGACATTAGCATTACAACCCACACTGATCTTTGTCAATTACGTTGCCGTGTTTGAGCTCTAACCGGCTTCAAATTGAATCAGGACGAAATCATCAGAATAAAAAGAGCTGAAGCCCAGCCTTTCAATTCCAGCGCTGGGAAAAAAAAAAAAAAAAAAGTTATACATTTCATAATGGCCTTCTACCCCATAATGAACAGGAAAAATAAATTAGATTCTAAGCTAAGGGTGTATTTATGCAATTTCATTATGTGCCCATGAGCAAGCCTGGCTTTCACCAAGATAAAAATGAGCTCTCAGAAACCCTCGCACTAAATAAACGGAGTGATTTAGCAGCTTAACGGGGAGTGCGTTAGAGGCAGTGAAGAACAGTGTCCAAATGGGAAAATAAACACAAGAGGGTCTTCCGGTGGGCCCAGCCTGCACCGTGTGCCAGACGCCTGGGCGCCTGGGCCTCGGCCCCGGGCGCAGGGTGTCGGCCCGGCCTCTCGAGGCAGCCGCTCTGCTCTCTGCGCTGCAGGTCCTCCAGACACCAGGAAGCGCGCAGGGGACGCGGGTCCTCCCTCTGGACCCCAGAGCCCCTGTGCAGCAAAGCCACAGCCGCCCTGCACTCCCGTCAGCAGAAAACCCGGCCCCCAAGGCCCCCGGCCCGGCCGTTGTCGGCTCCCAGAGCTCCAGCTCTGCAGGAGAAGCTCGGGCTTGCTCCCCAGGCTTCCCTGCACTCTCTCTTCTGCCCTCAAGCCAGGGCCCCCTGAGGCTCACATGTGGCACATCCTGCCTGTCCGCCCAGTGGGCCCCGCCTCAGGTTTCCTCCAGAGCCACCACGCGCCTTAGCATTTCTTTCTCCAGGAACAAAAATACGTTCTCTGCTGCCTTCAAACCCTCCGTGCCTGCACTTTTTTTTTTTCCTAGTGTACAATGCTCAAGACCTCTCTGTGAGAGGCTTTTATAAGCTCCCTTGTGAAGGCTGGCAAAATCATGCGTTTATTTTTTTTAATGGATATTTACAAAGCTAGAGGGTGTTTCCCCCAAAACTCCAATGGTGTCTAGCTGGGACCAACTTGGAGACAGACAGCTTGGGACCTCTCACAAGGGCAGCTGCTCTGACTTCCTGAGCTGCCCCGTCTGCACTGGAGAGGGGCTCCCTAGCACTGTGAACGCTGAACAGGAGGAAGGCCGTCAGCTCCAGCAGCATCAGTGTGGGGCACCTGAGGAAGGAAATCAAGGCTGGGAGAGATCGGGGGGGACCCCGGCTCACACCAGCCTGCACAAGAGAAATCCCATGCCAGCCACGTGGGTCATTTTAACTGTTACTAGCCACAGTTTAAAAGTTAAAAAAAAAAAAAAAAAAGGCAGTGAAATTGATTTTAATAACATATTTTGTGTAACCCAGTATATCCAAAATGCTGTCTTGTCCATATGTAACCCACAGCAGAAGTGGCTGGCGGGATAATACTTGGCAGGGCACCTGTGCGGGTGCACTCGCAGGGCCTAGTGACTCAGGGGCTCTGGACTCCGGCACGGCAGGCGCAGAACTCTTTCGTGTCACAGCTGTATCGTTTACAGACACCCCAAGCCTGAAGGATGACCACGCGGCCACGCAGAACCCTTCCCGTGGCAGCCCGCCGGTGCAGGGAAACAGGCCCTGATCTTTGCCACCTTCACAGCGACAGACTCTCCAAAGCCAGCATGAGGCCGTCACGGAAAATCGGCACCGCCACGGCTGCCCCAGCACCACAGGTGTCGGGCGCGAAGCACCTTACACACACGGCTCACGTGTTGCGTGTCCTCGCCAGGGCCCTGGGAGGTGTGGACAGGCTCCCCAGGGACACACATGAGTGAGGACTGGGAAACCAAAACGTCGTTTACCGGCCTCGGGGGTAGAATTCCCCTTGTGACGGAGAGAGCCTGGAACCAAGCAGGAGCCCACCACCCGACTTCTCCTCTGGCTGCCCCACGCGGTGCAGAAGCAAGAGCTCCTGCCACCCGGGACCTCCAAGGGAAGAAGTGAACGGGCAGACGGGGCAAGGTAAGCCGGCTGCAGCCGTCGCAGTGCCGGGCAGGCTGGTGCCGCAGCCTCACCGGGGACAAAGCCCATTAGCTCCTCAGTGCACATAGGGCTGGGATCCCACGGCGTGGCATGGGGCTGGGCTAGGGCCCAGTGAGAATTCCCAGTGACTGGTCGGCCGGGGAGAGATCCGGCAGAGTCTGGGGGGACGGGGGGGGGCAAGCAGGGGCCACAGGGCGAGCCACAGAGATGGAGGTGCCCGCCCAGCCTGAGAACGTGCCCGGGAGGCGTGGCTGGGGCACCAGAAGGATGAAACCCGAAGACGGACAGCCCCATGGGACAGAGGGGCTGAGGCAGCGTCCTGACCCCTGCCCAGCATTTTCAGGCTCCTTCCTGCATGCTAAGGTGGAGGTCAGGCCCACGGACGCTCGGGCTGCACCCGCCCTGTGGCTCCAGCCGCTGACAAGGCTGTCCCCTGGCCGGCCGGTCCGTTTCTACATCACCCGCCTCTGTTACTGTCCCATCTCATGGGTCAGACCTTCCTGTCCCAGGGGACAGCACCTGAATCTGCCCTTTCGGTGCTGGAAGCTCGGGGCCTCACTGAGTGCGGCCACGGCCACGGGGCGATGAGAGCTGGCGGGGAAGGGAGCCGCGCAGGAGGCAGGGAAGTCGGGAGGTCTGTCTCCTCCACTGCCACCGCGGGCCATGCTGAGATGTGCACGATGCAGAAGAGAGACGTGCAGGGAAAGGGGGCGTCCTCCCAAGGCTTTCCCGGCGTCTGTTCCTCCTGCAGAGCCCTCCGCCCTCCGTGCCTCCCGCTGGCCCCACAACCCGATGTGCCCACACCCACTTGCTCCGCACCACCCGGCCCCCCGGCTCCCAGCAGGCCACACCTGGCTCCTTCCTCGAGAGCCCAGAGGAGGGCGTCAGCCGGCACCGAGGCTCTGTCCGCGCCCCCAGCCACCCCCTCGCCGCTCTTACATAACTCCAGTCCTCCCTCACCCCGAGCAGCACGGCCTCGGACTCCCCCCACCTTCTAGACATGGGGGTGTAGCGTCTGCTCAGTGTTCCTCTCCCAGAGAACGCCTTCCCCCACAGCCGCACCCCAAACTCACTGTCACCCTCCCCCAGAGCGGCACAGGATAAAAAATAACATAAAATAAAAACATGCTACCACTCCCACCCACCACATCATTAAGGGCAAAAAAAGGGGGGGGGGGGCTCCTACAAATAAAGTCTTTTCCTTCTTGTTCTAGAAAACAGTAGCGAGCCCTGAGGGCAGGAAATGAGGGAGGTTGCAGACGGGGCTGCCCTGGCTTTCTTCACCTCCATGGCACAGACCATCTTTGCAATCTCTTATTTTTGGAAAAGAAGCACAGACGTCCCCACAGGGGCAAGTCCTGGCCACGGAGCTCCCACATGGGCCTGTGGACAGGTGCTGGGATTCAGCACCAGGAAGGCGGCCCGGGGCTGGAGGGGAGCTGCCCGTCCTCTCGCCCCTCCCTTCAGAGTGGCCCTGCTAACAGAGAAGAGGGAGGGGCCCCATCTGGAGGCTCACAGGAGCCTCTCCTTGTGGGGTAAGAGGGGCACAGCCGCCCACCTGGACTGCCCCAAGACTACGCACCAGCCCCCTAAGCTTTTCCGTACTCCCCACAGCCCAGCATTCCCAACCAGAGGCCCCCCACGTCCCTGTCCCTCCGCCAATGCCTGCTGTCCCCCAGACGCCATCGTGGAAACGAGGGAAATCTGTAATTCGTTCCCCAAGAGAAGCTGTCTGTACCTATTATCCAGTTCAGCCTCACTGCTCAGACTGCGGTTCCCTTTCCTGTGTTCCCAGCTGCCCTGTGTCCTCACCACTAGGTCCCGGCTCCCATACCCAGCCACCGCCAAGGGTCCGCTTCAGGCTCTGGACGCCCACGCACACTCCCTCGGCTAACTGCACCGTCTCCGGAGGCTCCCAGTGGGAGTTCCCTTGGAAGTTCCAACGGAAGGTTCCCTTGGACTATCCCCGTGTAGCTCGGTGGAAAGACTGCACGTGTGTACGTGGGCACACATGCTTGTGTACTGCGCACAGACCTCTGGGGCCACGACTAGGATAGATCCGCGCTCTGCAGATGTGCAGGATAACCAACGGGAAGTGCCTCGTCTCCGAGCGGCTGCAGGTCGATCTGGGAAGGTCTCCGCTGCGGTCCAGACTTTAGGACGCTTTTATCTCCGGGACCTACGCTCCCACCTGTTCCACTGTGGAGCCCACCACGTGAACCCATGGTGGACAGTTCCAAGGAAGGTGTGGGAGAGCTTGACAGCGGCCCCGGAAAGAAAGGGCACGTGTACAAGGACCTACTGAATCTTTCAGAGTCCCTTTCTGGCCACATGACGGCCGTCCCTGTTGAGGACGCGGTCAAACAGACTCTATGAGATGAAACGGTGTCCCTGAGATTCCACAAGCGCCCAGATGTGGTCCTGTCCAGACGCCGAGTTCCAAGACTTTCTAAAGAGGGATGATTGATGGCTTGTCCGTAACCCTGCCATGCCCTCTAAGGCTCACCAAAAGCAGGGCGTATCTCTCACCTGCTGCCTGGCTATCCCTCCCTCGTGGCCGGGGCCCTCTATGTGGCAGGCATCCTGCTCAAGGCTGAGAGGGTAAGGTGGATGCTGGGCACCGCCCTCCCCGCTAGGGACACCAGCAGGCCGACAGCCGCGCCATGGACAGCGAGGTACAACCACGACAAAACACGGAAAGGAGGCCCAGCTGCCCAGGAGTTCAGAGGTGAAAGTACCTCATGAGCCAGCATCCCTCCCACTCACCCTTCTATTAAAAATCTACTGCTGGGTGCACCTGAGTGCTAGCTTGGGGAAGTGTCTGCCTTCAGCGTGGGTCATGGTCTCGGGGTCCTGGGATGGAGGCCCACGTCAGGCTCCCTGCTCAGTGCGGAGCCTGCTTCTCCCTCCTCCCTCCGTCCCTCTCGTTTCCCTCTCTCTCAAATAAATAGAATCTTCAAAAAAAACAAAAACAGAAACAAAACAAAACCTGCTGCTTGGGGGAGGGAATGAGGGGAGGACCCGGGAAGGACCTCCAAGAGCCAAGTCCCGGGTCAAGTTCTCTGGTCCCTTCTCCTAGGAACTGGGGCTCAGTCCACCTGCCAGAACAAACAGGTGCCCCAAGCCCAGGCAGGGAATGTGGGTGCTTCGCTGTCGGAGGACACGGCCTGGGAGAAAAGGAGAGAACGAAGTTCTGTTCGACCAACTGCACGACGCACCAGGCCAACAGAGGAAGGCAGAGGGGAGGCCGGGCGGGAGGCTTGGGAGGCTCAGAGGGCAGTGGGCACCCCCGCCCCACAGCCCGCTCTGAGAGCATCCCCGCATCCCCGACACTCTGGGGAGGCTCCAGGGAAGCTCCCAGACCTGCTCGCGCCCCAGCCTGTGGCCTGGGGGTCATTCGACAGAAGCCCCACAGGGTCGGCCACCTTTCCTGCCCCTGGAGGAAAACCAGCTTCTCTCCTTGTTCACTTTGGTCTGAACCGTCCACAGCCTCACAGAATATTCCTTTGTGCGTCCTCAAATCTTATAAAGCACCAGGTTCCCATGGCAGATCCTCGCTCGGGGCTGGCGGCGGCCCTGGAAGGACCCACCTGACTGGCAGCAGACACTGCTGGCCACCAATGTAGCCAGAGTGCCAGGACCAATGCAGCCAGAGTGCCAGGACCCGAGGCCAATGCCAACCCCCCCCACCCAGGGACACACTGCTTTCCCATTCCGTGCCCCAGCCTCTCCCACACTCTCCCAGAGAAGAAAGGCCGGTGTGTGTTTGCGACTCCCACAGCTCACAGGTCCACACGGGCATCCTGCCGCGGTGACAATGGCTTTCCTTCCCTCTTGCAAGGGCCTGCACAGCCCAGTGTCACGGCTCGGTCACCACCCCCAAAGCCTGTCCCCAGACTCTGGCGGGAGCCATGGGTATGCCGGGGTGTTGGGGAAGAGACCTGATTGGCTCTGATGCTGGCCCCCAGCTCCTCCTCTAATGTAGGGAACACCCGGCTCCTTCCAGCACGGCACCCCGAAGCCCCCCAGGCCCCCGTAAGCTTGAGAGGAGCCTATTCACATCCATACATGTCCTTGGGCATCTCTTCCAAGGACTGATGGTGTCCCAGTGCCCATGTCAGGACCCAGCACCAGTAGGTGCTCAACAAATATTTGCGAAATGAATATATGGCTGCTTCCTCGCGGCATTTCATTTTATCCTCATAAAAACCCTGTGAGCTAGCGAGAGCCATCATTAGCCTGCTGGTGACAATAATCATTGTTGCAGGAACAGACACGGGCTGACTGTGGGCGCTCTGGCATTCTCTTGACTCTTCCTGCCCTCCAGGCCGTGAGGTAGTGCCGTTATCACTGTTGTGCAGGTAGAGAAACTGAGGCTCAGGACAGGGTGACACACTGTCTGACATCCCTTCTCCCCACCGATGACCTCCAGACCACTCTGCACCTGCCTTCCACGAGGGCTGAGAAGAGGTGGCCAGAAGCGACAGAAACCGAAGGCCCCCGGGGCTCGCGAGCGTCTCTGGGTTCCAGCAGGCACAGCTTGCCTTACTTCCAAAGTCCTCAGGGAGATTCCAGAAGGTCGTGAGGGTGGACAGGCCCGGCCGCCAGGTGGAAGCTGGAACACAGAGACTCCTCCAGGGCTGGGGGAGCCCCCAGGCACCCCCAGGCATCCCCCAGCCAGGAGAGGGATGCGGGGGAACTCAGGTTTCCATGGAAACTGGGGAGTGATCTGACACCAGCATTAGATCCAGCAGGAGACTCTTGAAGGAGATCATGGTGACTGTGTCCATGTTTAGCCATGGCAGTGACTCTGGCCTCCTTCCCAGAGGGAGGCTCGGGGAGCCCCCCAGGGACATGCGGGGGCCTCAGCAGGTTGGGCCAGAGGCTGTCCTTGTGCTGGGGGCAGAAGCCAAGGGGTGAGACAGAGAAAGGAAAGGGGAAGGCGACATCCCCTCGGGAGGGGCTGGGGTCCTGGGAGGAAGGAGGAGGTGAGCGTCGGCACATAGCAGAGATGAGGCGGCCGCACAGCTGCGGGCACAGCCTCTGCCGGAGCAGAGCTAACTTTAAAATAAGAGGGGCTGAATCATCAGAAAAAGTAAGAATTTTCCAGGCTCAGTGACATAACAGATAAAGCAGTTTGCCTAAAAAGCCCCAGTGTTCTGAGAAGACCACGCACACGCACTGTGGAAAATGAACCCCACAGCAGAATGTGGGCCCTGACACTGTCCACGCTGGGTGTGCACGAGAGCGCTCATTTACCTGCCTCCGCAGCACCTTATCCACTCGGACCTTCTCTTCTGTCTCCTGGGTCTACACTAGGAAAACTTCATGCCGGAAAAACAGGCCAGGCAGGTCTGAACCAAAACATCAGCTGGGTCCAGGAGACAAGAGGTTCAAGGGGTACCCCATGGCCAGGGGCATCCCCAGGAAAACTCGAACAGTAGGGCCAACTCTCAAAGGAGGGGCAGCTTCCTGGAGCCAGACCTCTTCCTAGGGTGTGAGTCTATTAACCAGCTGGACAGGGGAGGAAATGGCAGGATGAGCAGATTCAGTCCCAGGAAAGTCGAGCAGGAAGCTGGGCTCCCAGAGGTCAGGGGAGAAAGTTCCAAATGCAAGTCCACATCCCCATGGCAAAGAAACACGACACTTATATGTTGGGTATCCTGGTTAAGGCTAAGGACAGGTAGACATTTTGCACCATGATTTATTCAATCAATATTTATTAAAATAGCACTTCGTGCCACAATCCGTGGCAGAATGACTAAGTAGTTGGATAGATGGACCAGTGGACAGACAGGTGGATACTGACATCAAAGGAAAGGAATGGCCCTCAGAATCCAGAGCCCTGAGGACAGGACTTGACGATTCGAAAGCTCTCAAAATCTAATACCCCGCAGATTCTAGATCCATGCTGCCCAACGGAACTTTCTGGAATGGAGGGACTATCCTGCCATCCAATATGATACCCACAAACCACATGTGGCTGTTGAGCACTTGAAGTGTGGCCAGTGTGAGCAACTAAATATTTAATTTTATTTATATAGTCACATGTGGCTACTGGCTACCATATTGAACAGAGGAGTTCTAGAGTTTTCCAATACATCTTTGCATGTGTTGGTCCTCCATGGGTGGCTGAATGTGGGCCTGGGCCACACAAGCAGTCGGGAAGCCTGACTTTGTGAGAAGCTGAGACAGTTCAATTTCCTGATTTCCCTGAGTAAGAAAGAAACTAGCAAAACCGGGACTGCAGGCAAATGCTTCTCAACTTTAATGTCCACACAAAGCATGCTAAAATCTTGCAAAAATGCAGACTCCACAATTCAGAAGAGCTGGGGGGGGTTTAAACACTTGCACTCTCCACAAGCCCTCAGGTGATGCTGGTGATGCAGGTACAGAGACCGCGTTGCTCAATAACAAAGAGTTCAGGAGAGTCTCCATTCTGGAAAACAACGGTGTGCGGGTAGCAGAATGGAGACTCTGGAAGGCCAAGATTCCAGAGAATCTGGCATATTAAAACAAGTATTCAAATCATTGAGATTTGAAATTTTAAAGAGATTAACTTATCAAGTTCTTACTATAAGCCTGTATATTCTGGGGGATGCAAGAAGCTTACACGTTACAATCATCAGGTCTAAGCAAAGCCGTCCGTGCCTCCCCCAACTTAACAATGCAACTCCCCCACCCCCCACGCACCTCCGGCTGCAGGTTTTGCTGTAAGAACTGCTACTATCTAAAATACGTGGAACACTTGGGTGGCTCAGTGGGTCAAGTGACTGCCTTCAGCTCAGGTCATGATCCTGGAGTCCTGGGATCGAGTCCCGCGTGGGGCTCCTGGCAAGACGGGGAGTCTGCTTCTCCCTCTGACCTTCTCCCCTCTCATGCTCTCTCTCTCGCTCTCTCCCTCTCAAATAAATAAATAAAATCTTTAAAATAAAATATGATACAGTCTTACTATTTATTTCATTTTTTGCTTCTTTCCAAGCCTAGAATGTAAGTTCCATAAAGGCCAGAATTTCTGTTTTGCTCATGGCTGTGTCCCTAGAACCCAAGGAGGACCCAGTATACAGAAAGGCTTCAAGAATTAGTTGCTGAATGAACGGCTTCAAATCTCTGCTCCATTTGGATGTCTCTCAAGAGCACTGTTATGTTTTCCACATATGCATTTTGAACATTTTTTATTAAGTTGATTCCTAGGTATTTTAGTGAATTTTTGTTTTTATAAATAGGGTCCTTTTCTACCACCTCTGTATTTGTTATTATATTATATATATTTTTTCACTGATCCTCTGGGATTTCCCAAGCACAATTACACCATCTAGGAAGGAGTGATACTTTTACTCCCTATTTCTCAATATTTAGTCTTCTGATTTATTTCTCTTGTCTGATTGCATTGGCTGATGCTTCTGCTGTGATATGAAACACTGCAGCCGTGGTGATGGTAGGGTCCCTGCTGTGTTCTTGCTTTACTGTTTCCACCTTAGGAAAAAGAATGGGTCTGGGACATGATTGCATATAGTCATGGTAAGGAAGCATCTATTAATTCCTGTTGAGTGTTTACCAAGAATGGATGTTAACTTTTGTCCAATGGCTTTTCAGTCCCCCAAGAGATAGTCATGGGATAATTCTCCCTATGTTGACTAACATGATGGATTGCATAAGCAGATTTCTTAATACGGAGCCATTCTGAGAGTTCTGGAATAGACTCCAAATGGACATAGGGCATCATTATTTTCACAAGATGCTTGGATTCTATTTGCTAATATTTTATTTCAAATTCTGCATTGGTATTTGTAAGTGAGACTGGTGTGCACTTTTATTTTTGTATCATCTTTTTCAGGCTGAAAAACATTGTCATTCTCACTTTGTGAAAATTACATAGATGTTTCCCTTCCTTTTATTTTCTGTGGAACAGTTTAATTAGCACTGGAAGTACCTGCTCTTCAAAGGTGTGGGTCGATTCTCCTGGGAAGCCACCCGGATGTCCTGTGTGGGAGTAGCTCAAAATCTTCTGTCATGGAGCTTGGTCAGTTTTAGTAAGTTATATTTCTCCCACTTCTTATTTTGTGTTTCTTGTGCTTTCTTCCTTTCTAACCTCGCTGGTTCAGGTCTTCATTTAAAAAAAAAAAAAAAAAAAAAAAGCTTTTTGTTTATTAGCCTCATTTCCTCTTCTGTGACTCATTCATCATCTATTAACTTCATTAATGCCTTCTTTCTTCTCTCCTTCACCTTATTATTCTTTTGTCCTTTTCCTAACTGTTTGAGTCATATACTTCATTCATTGATTTTTAATTCTCTTTTACTGACTACATACCCAAAGCTACGAATCTTCTCTCTGCACACTTGCCCTCAGCCCCAAGGGTCCTTCACCCGTGGGTGCGAGCCTGACCCTTCCGTGTGGCCTTGGTTGACAGTCTGAGGGGGGGGCTGCCCAGAGTCCGGGAGTCTGCCTTCCTCGGCCCTGGATGCCTCGCAACCCGGCACACGGTTGGACGTGTCAAAGGTCAACAGTAAATGTTCACAGAAAGCACGGAGTGGCTGGTAATTTCACGGCGGTATGTAACAGTTGGAATTATAAAGCTCGTATCTGAGCCAGGCACTGTACTAGACTCCTGATGAGCACCATTTTGTCAACTCTGGGAGATGGGTTTTGTTTCCCATCACTCTCAGGGCAAGAAACCAGGGCTTAGAGACGTCAAGAACATCCCCATAGTACATCACTGCAGACTGACAGAACGCATCCTGACAGAACGCATCCTCACAGACACAAAGCCCGCGCCCCCCTCATTAACCCACTGACCACGAAGGGCAGAGGAGACCAGCCTGTGTGAAACAGAGAGAGCCCACGTGGCACAGTGCCTAGAGCACAGGCTTCGGTATTAGAAGGACTGGAGTCTGAGCCCAGATCTGCCACTACTGGCTGCGGGACCCAAGGCAGATCTTGGACTTTCTCTGTGTCTCACTTGTTTGGTCTCAAAAACGGGGAGGGGATAGCCATACCCCTCCCCAACAGGCTGCTGTAAAAATCACCTGGGATGACAGGCATAAAACACTCAGCGCATTGCCTGGCCTTTGGTAAGAACTCGGAGCTGCTGCTGGTGGTGTGGACGGTGGTGGTGGGATCACAGCCATGATAATTGTATCATCCGGCTCTCCAATTATCACAATGTCACCAAAACCCAACATCCTAACAGTGCAAACAGGCCCAATTAGGAAGATTAAAAAAAAAAAAAAATGCCCGCAGAGTTGAAGAATTAGAAAAATCATAAAATTTCAGAGCAAGGGGGTGCCTGGGTGGCTCAGTGGGTTGGGCCTCTGGCTTCAACTCGGGTCATGATCTCGGGGTCTTGGGATCGAGCCCCATATCAGGCTCTCTGCTCAGCAGGGAGCCTGCTTCCTCTCTCTCTCTCTCTCTGCCTGCTTGTGATCTCTGTCTGTCAAACAAATAAATAAAGTCTTTAAAAACAAAACAAAACAAAAAATTTCAGAGCAAGAAAGGATCCCACAATCACAGTATTTTCCAGATGGGGAAGGTGAGGACCAGAGGGGGAAAGCGGTTGCCCCAGGTCTCACCCCTGCCAGCACCCTGCAGAGGCCAGGCAGGCTCTCCCCACATTTCTGCCCACTCTTCCCTGTGGTGCCCTCGCCTGCCCCCTCTCCCATCCCGTGTGGGGCCCGATATGGAACCTACAGCGATGAACACAGGAGGGACATCGAGACCCGAGGCACAGCAGACCGGAACTGCACCGGGCGCAGAGGAGGCAGAAGGGGAGGCGAGACCCCTGGGCCAGGGGGCGCTGCCCGGGGGAGACCTGCAGGGGCGCAGGGGCAGCACCAGCCGGGTCAGCACCAGTGAGTGACGCCGGAGCAGCAGTTGTGAAGGCGTCCTGAGGGCCGCGGAGAGGGAATTCGGTGCACAAATCAGGGAAGATACGGGATTAATGGCAGCTTAAAGGGCACGTGCTAATTTAACACGTCTTCACAAGCATGAAAACATAAGAGCAACCAAGAAAGGGCTGGCGAAGTATTTACTGGCAAAAAGCAAAATAAGAAAATATTTGAAAAGCATGCCGCACACAAATGAGCGGCCGGAGGTGCCATCCCAGCGAATCCGTCTCCTTCCATGGCTGTGGCGTCAGTTAGTGCCATTGGGGCAACAGGAGCCAGGCCCCTGCGCCCGGGGCTCGCTCTGCGCCCAGCCCGGTGCGCGCGTCTGGACCCTCTGCGGAGATGGGAGGGGGCCCTGGCACCACAGCTCTGACCCAGACCCCGTGGTCCCAGCACCCTGACTCCCGGCCTCTGCTCAGTGGGCGCGCCCCTACCCAGGGACCAGGGGACCCAAGACGCGCGGCGCTGCAGATGCAGAAGAGAGCAGAGTCTGACCTGGGCTTGCCCCTCCTCACGTCGTTCCTTAGGGGTCAGCACTTGGGGACTGCGGCAGCCCCAGCAGGCAGCGAGGGCACGGAGAGGGGTCACGGCCACTGTCCACCGGTGCACTGTCACTGCCACAGCCAAGTTCAAGGCCATTGCAGGAGCACGGATCCAGAGAGATTCTCTTTGTGAATGGGACCACACTGGCTCTGATGTCAACACTGCCACAGACCGAAGGGAGGTTTAAAAACCACAACTAAGGGCTCATGGCAAACACCGGCAAATCAGGCGGTTGGGGGGTGGGGGTGGGGTGCGTCCCAAGGGAAGCCGCTCCAGCCACCGACAGGCCCCCATTTTGTTTAACATCCGCGCTGGAAGACAACAGGTTGTGAGGAAGGTCTCCGGGGAGAGCAGCAAGCGGGTGGGCGCGGGGGAGGGCTGGGGTGCCTGCTGGGACAGGGAGTGGCAGAAACGACCTGGAGCGGGCATAAGGGCTGCCCAAGGGAGTGGACACTCGGCTTGAGTATAACTGTAAAGCCTCCAGTCTGAGAGAAAAGAAAAACCAAACCAAACCAAACACCAAAACAGCCTGAATCAGACCCTTCCTGAGCTGACAAAAGCCAGGAGCCAGGGCAGCGGCCACAGTAGGGGACAGTGGGCGTCCCCGGTAGACAAGCTGGGGTACTGGGTGGGGAGGCGCTCTCAGGGGAGATGGAGAGCTGATGGGCTTGGGCGCCCCCCTGGAGGCCTCATTCGGGGGGGCCACAGCGTTCATAGAAGGACAGCAGGTCCAGGGCCCCTAAGAACAACTCCAACACCCAGCACCCTGCCAACCCGCGGGGGACGGAAGGATCAGGAGGGTCAGGGAGCCGGGCAGACACCCGGCTGAGGCAGCCAGGGGCAGACTCTTCCTCCCAGGGGTCATCAGACCGAGGCCCCCCAGGACCTTGGCCAGCCGGGGCGGAGGTGAGGCTGGGCAACGGGCAGCGTGGCAGCAGGTCGACTTGGGCCGCGAGAACAGGGCTAAGGCTTCCCTGCTCAGCCTATTCCCCACTCAGGAAGGAAACAAAGCCGTCAGCCCCGAACACATTTGGAAATTTACTGGAGCAACCATTTGGCGCTGCGTTGTGGGGCCTGGGTTAGTCAGCCAGTTAAGCACACGTTCCCGCCGCCACTGGGTGTGCGGGGGCCGCGGGGGCCTGCAGGGCGCAGGCGGGGCACACAGGCTGCAGGGGGCTGGGGCTGGGGCACACAGGCTGCAGGGG